>NW_027287139.1:455000-552500 GCF_022747635.1 Hetaerina americana | reverse complement strand
GATTTGGTTTGCTAATTTGAATTAAGTTATGTTAATTATTCATTAAAGGCATTACGCTATTCTTTAGCAGTTTATAAATGAAAGTCGGCATTGACTAGACTAAACTGAATATAGAAGAGTGGTTCTATAGAGTAATCCCTATTCTATGGTGGTCCCTCAATCCAATAGAAAAGTGTTATAGGTCGCATTCTAGTCAATTGAGATTCGATTTTCAATTGAAAGTCATTCTCACGTACATTTACTTAGGAATTATTTAACATAATAGAGAATCTGTAGTATATGAACTGCAGTGTTTTTTCCTCCAGTTAGATCAGTCAATTAAATAATAATTAATGAGTTGGTGAATTATTATTATTAATAAAACTCAAGGGAGCCCAATTTTTGTGTAAAGGCTACAATAATCTGGAATTAATTTATCTTTGTTGTTGGTATAATATTTGAAACTTCTATTTTTCAAAAGTTCGTTTAATACTCTATTCCTTGTAAATAAGAAAAGAATGTGAGCTATATGTGCATAGTAAGTAGCATGAAGAAGGCAACATTTATAAATGCTAAAGTATTCCAGAGAAATTGTATATTTTTCCTAACGTGAAAATTTTAAAAGTGAAAATGATACCAGGTATGAAAACGTATGGACTTTTCGGTGTGCGTGTGTTTCATTATATTACCCATCTTGCAGATTGCAGCAATGCTTATTCACTTATATATTCATCCAGCATACTGTTGTGAGTCTTATTACAATATATCTTTTCTTTAAAATAATCGCATTTTGCTTTTCATATTTTTTTAAATATTCAACGGCGTGTGCAATTGGTTAACACTCAGAATTCGAGTTATTTTTATCTCACCAAACAATCGAGAGATCTGGGTTCGAATCACGGTCAAGGCGAATGATTTTTACACTCAGAATTTGTTGCATTGTAAGTTGTATGTTCATTAATACAGTTAACGTTTATCCGTATATGTTAGTTAATAGCACTCCTTTTGTTGCTTTCACTATTCCCGTAGATGATAATAAACATCAAACTATCATAAAATAATATCCTCTCTAAATAAAAAATAAAACAAAACAGTTTCTTGCGTGACCTGGTGAAAATTCTTCATATTGAAATTGAAATCTAACAACTTGGCTTTTCCACTTAGAATTTCTATGCGTGAAAGCCAAATGTTTGTTTTCAAAAGCCAAATCCTCTCTAAGGGTCAAATACATCCTATTCATTCAAGAAACTGTGTAGATAATGCTATCCATTCCCATATCTTAAAGAGGTCTGACTTCCTGACTTTCCAAAGGCCTTACTTGGGATCATTTTATGAATTACTGTTTCGATATTTCCGTATTTGACAGGTTTTCTCCCAATGCAAATTCTGTCAATGACATCTTTCACTGTATTTTAACTAGCTTTAGAATGCTGACGTCAAGATCCGGTTGCCCTTGAGCGTGGTAGCTCGGGAATTATCCTCAAGACGGTTAATCACATCGCTAAGGTGTCGGCATCTTCGACACTTAGTCCTCTGCCAACGGCGGGGATGATGTCGGAGGGCGGGAGGCGGGTGTCGGCGGAGGGAGGGGGGGAACAGGTGGAGGGAGGGGGCGTCGGGGCTAATATCGCCGGGAAGGCTCGCACACGAATAGATACGGGCGCCGTTTAATTGCGCTTTCACCTTTCCTTCATTTGCAGCTGAGCACTCTTTTCTCTCTCCTACTTCATCCCCCACCCCTCCTCCCGCTAGGCCTTGGTGATTAATACACTCCGAGGAATCGGCTCGCCATCGTACGCGTCCTGGAAATAAAGCGACGCGATATGAATGCTAAGTAAAATATTACCAGAATTCTGACAAGAGGAGTGCTTTATCTATTGCAGCACACCTGGTTGGAAGTTTAGACTCTTAATGAAATATACGAGATAAAAATACCACAGCACGTGAAATATTTCATCCTTGACTGCTCTTATTAAGATGAAAAATTGGGGATAGTTAAAAAAGCATTCATGAGAATGTATGTATGTGTGGTTATTATTTTTGCATTACGGAGCGAGGCACAATTTGTCAACCTTTATTTTTTTTCCTGGCTGAAAATCCATAATACAATGAATAATTCATTATGCCGTTTCAGAACTAATGCCGTTATTACAAAGTTAGGGGCGCATACCGTTGTAATTATGTGAGCGATGTGTTAATTATGGCGGGTGGGTTAAAGTAATTTCAACGGTCAGCCGGGTTCGGAAGCCGCCACATTCGGAATTGAAATGGGGAATTCCATATCGTAGAGGCACATCTAACATAATTTGCATTTAATTCACCGGTGGTTTTTTACGGCGTTTATTTCATATCAACACACGCGTAATTCGAAAAAAAAACTTGAAAATTCTACCATTACTTGCTTAAACATTCACTTGCATTGGCTTTGACGCCGAAAGATAGTGGGTGTGGGTAGATTTTCTCGGAAAGGCTAAATTTTGACCTTATTTCAATTGAAAGCACTTTGCCAATCAGTAATCATCCTCAAGGGAGTTGGATGCTTTAATTTTATTACATAATTCCAGCATTCCACTGAAGGCACTGCCGTGCCGAACGGAACCCATGGTCACTCCTTGGTCTCACCGACGAAGGTCAAACCTTAAAAAGAAATTGCCCCTATTTGTTCCTTTCGAAAAGATTTTCTCGAATCGAAAAAATGAGTTTACTGGCTATGAAACTAATTGTCAATTATGATGAGCTGCTGGATTAACTCTTCCACGCACTGAGAAACATATTGCATGCTTTATACTGTATGCTTTCTTTCAACATTTCTGCGCATTCAAGTACCCATAGCGTTGGGTTCGCGTGAAAAAGTCTTGTCTGAAGTTTTAGAGAATTAATTTTTTTCTAAATTGTTAAGAAAAATTTGATTGTCTATGTAAAAAAAACTGTTTGCATCAAACCCGGCAGAGCTTAGAAATACATTTGAATTTTCGTCAAATTGTTGAAATAATTTTTTCCCTGAATTCACTCAAGGCTTTCACTGACATTACGCTTTATCAAGGCTCTTCTTCCATCCGTCTTTTGAAATAAATATTTAATGGCAATCGCTTTCAAAAAAGCAATTCTCTCTAACATATCCATATGTTATAACGGTTACAAGTTTATTCGATGCGATTACGTTTGGCAAAGTTCCCCAAAGAAATATCGATGATTCGAATTTAGAGATAAGAATTCTCATAAAACTATACGGTATTTGTAAAGACAAGAGCTTCAAGAAATGCACGTCAATGTAAATATTTTCATTTCAACATACTAAACAGCAACGTTTTGAGACCAATATTAGTCCATTGAATAATCATTGGAAGAGTTGATTTTTTAAATGACGTCACATTTACTCAAAAATGTATCCATAATCAATTAATAGAACTGTAATTAATATCAAAAGCTCTAGTATATTATAATATCCATGATGTTCATCACACAAATGTACATAATATTTTCTTTTCTCATTTGCTTCCTCGTCAGCGATGAGGAGTAGTAGTGATTAATGGAGTAAGTTGACAGCGCGGGACACTTTAGCCGTTTGGTATATTTGGGCGATTTTGTGGAGGCATTATATTCAGAGACAAGAGGAAGGGTAGAGAGAGAAATTCGGCGTCGGATTCAGCCTAAAGGCGCCTAGGAGTCACAAAGTGGGGGATCCATCCGATGGACAGCTCGTCAACGCTGAGGAAAGGTCGCAACGGTGCTCGAATGCCAAGTTGGTGAAGAACGGCCCCTGCGGTCGAAGAGGGTCGAGCGATAAGCCAGTCTGCGAAATGTGTCTTAGACGTCTTGCTCGCCACGTGGTGTGGAATACCCTCTCTCCCTCAAGATGGCGTATCTTTACCTTAAAGGACTGCTAACGGGAAATGAATGCAGCGAACTCAAGACTATGTTATCATTTTCACTTGCTCGAAAATTAAAAAGCTAAAATTTTCAGTCCCAGCGTTTCCTTGTGTACTATATATTGTCTCCAATATAGAGCATTGTCCATTTGAGCCCATTGTACTCTCATTCGCTTAATGCCAATGTTTCTCTCTTATTGTCCCTCATCTGTAACTGTATCGTGTATTCGCAAAATTAAGAATACTTTTTTTTTTAAACAAGTCACATTAACGTGGATTAAAAACTACATTTACTGTAAGCACGTAAATTCTCTCTTTTTTGGCGTATTAACTGTAAATATTGACCAAAGCTGATCTATACGCCTAATTATCCGGATAACGTTACAAATCCGGACGATGCGGAATGGTAACTGCAGAGTTATATATATATATATATATATATATATATATATATATATATATATATATATATATATATATATACATATATATATATAGCAACAATTCCACTTGTCACTCACAGCATCACAGGGTATAGGGAATACCCTACTCAAATGCATGCACTTTCACTAATCTCGTGTGTTTTGTTGCCAAAACCTTTCCCGCATGATCGCAAGGGAATACTATTTAAGAATGTAGTAGTCATTACAGTATTGCTTGCCCTGCTTTATTTGTTGTCAAACTTCTTCCATCCCTCGTCTCTCTCTCTGTAGGGGGACCCTCTCACTACCTGCAGCGTAGAGTCACATTCCCTACCTGTGTCCTTGGAGGTGGAGACTTGTACAGGTGGAGACCTGTATACTGCATGTCCATGCAGTAGTGGAATTTCGCCTTCTTACTTTTCAAACTCTAGCTTGCACATAATTGGATAACCTTTTACTACACTCAATTGTGCAACTGTTTGTTAGTTAATCGTATATTTATTTGCATGTGTGTAGGTTGAAAGGGTTTTTGCATGAATGTATACGCTACTGCGGGTGTAGATGTGTATAAATGTGTTGATTTTACCTGTAGTTTTGTTCTTTTTTACAGGTGGTGACCTCGACAACCCCCGCCACACGCCCTTGCACCAGCTTGTGGGGTATTATGTAGATGTAGATTTACAAAGGGACGGGTTTGTTCTCTCGACGACCTTTCGCTTCCCCGTCAATTCAGTCTCGCATCATTTTGTCCTCCGACTTTCTGGAAAAACTTCGCTCATAGTGTAAGGCTGCGTTCAAAGGGACGGCGCTGCGTGGGAGGAGGTGATTTTCAGGGGTCGGCGGAAGACCTTAAGGAAGCGTGCGAGATGGTCGTAAAAACGGATCCTGAGTCGATACGAAAAGATACGGAGGCTGCCGAAAGGGGTATCGGGTGGAGCGGAGGGCTGGAGTGGGAACGGATGAGATTCGTACTCGCGCACTCGGCCATTCGTGACGAGTAATAACAATGATAGCGCAACGTTGGAGCAACGGGTGGCGTGGTATTGAGTTATTTTGGAGTTTAAGAGCGTGGAGTGGGTTCTTGGGAGAGGTAGTGTTTAAGGAAATGACGGGGGCAAATAAAGAGCGCACGAAGGGTAAATGCTATACGTGGCGCCCTCATGCGCTCCAACACTTGACTTCGGCGGGGCACGTAATGGCGCGAATGCATTTATGAAGTGGTGCGTGCCTAATGCTCACTGTATTGGCCGTGCTAGGTGTGTCCATACAGAAAAGAGAACATTTTCATGTCAAGGATACATATAATAAAGAAAAGACAATTTTCCACCAGTTTCAGTTTAATAGCACGACCATGATTCGATGTATTACATCCTCTTCAGGTCATCACCTGAAGATTATGTAATGCATTGAAACCCGGTCGTATTATTAAACTTATCCAGCGGTAAATTGTTACTATCTTTTCTTTATTATGTTCGAATAATCGGCGGACAGGCACAAGCGACCTCCAATCCGATAAAAAAGCTCAACACTCTATCCTCATCCTCAAAAACTTCTTGGAATAACTCAGAGCACTCAAAGTTGGATGATTGGACCTCAGTGATGATTTCCACAGGATGTACTATTGTATCATCAAGTTCCTCAATATACTACCTTGATCAAAAGGTTCCCGGAATAACCACCGTGTGGCGCTCCCATCGTTCCGATTTGAGTTCTGTTTTTTTTTGTTAAATTGGTACATCTGTTGTTGATATTCCCTTTAAATCTTAGTGTCATAACTTGACATTTGCAAAAGTTACGTAGCCAAGAGTACATCTATCTCTGTGTGTGTTGGCGATTTTTTACAATTTCAGAAATGGATTTAAATTTGCAATAACGAACTTGTATTAAATTTTGCGTAAAAAACGGATTTAGTGGCGCACGGACGTTGGAAATGTTGGAAAAGTGTTTCGGCAACGATTCTCTAAAAAAAACGGTCGTTTACCAGTGGCACGAGCGGTTCAGAAGTGGTCGTGAGTCAATCGAAGATGATGAACGCAGTGGCAGACCATCGACATCGAAAGTCGGTGAAAAAATTGATAAAGTAAAAGAAATGTTGGTCAATAACCGCAAATTAACCATCAGAGAAATAGCGGAGGACTTGAACATTGCCTATGGATCCGCCCAAGACATTGTGGTTAATGATTTGGGTTTCCGTCGTGTAGAAGAGCCAAAAGACCTCAATTTCATGCAAAAAAGAGACCGTGTTGACGTCGCAAAAGACATGATTTGCGAGGCTGAATCCGATCCCACATTCATCAAAAGGATCATTACTGGAGACGAGACGTGGGTTTATGAGTACGACACGCAATCCAGACATCAGGCAAGTGAATGGCGTTCACCAAATGAGCCGAGACCAAAAAAACCACGTCGTTTTCAGTCAAAAAAGAAGGCAATGCTGACGGTTTTCATGGATTACAACGGTGTAGTGCATCATGAATTTTTGCCAGAAGGCCAGACAGTAAACAAAGAGTATTATTTGGGCGTTATGAGACGTTTGCGTGAAGCAATTCGCCGAAAGAGACCAGAAATGTGGGCAGAAAACTCGTGGATTTTGCACCATGATAACGCACCGTCGCACAGTGCTATCATTATTCGTAATTTTTTGACGAAAAATGCAACAAATACCATCCAACAGCCACCGAATTCACCTGATTTGGCTCCCTGTGACTTCTTTCTGTTCAATCGAGTTAAAAAACCATTACGGGGAACGCGTTTTAGCAGCCGAGAGGAAGTAATGGAAAAATCGCAGGAAGCACTGATGGACATACCGAAAACCGAATATAAAAAATGTTTCGAGGATTGGATCAAGCGCTGGCATAAGTGTGTTGCAGTCGATGGGGATTACTTTGAAGGGGACAATATAGATTTAGATGAATAAACTTGTATTTTTAATTTTCTGAATAAATTCCGGGAAATTTTTGATCAAGGTAGTATACGGGGATCGGTATGGTGCAATGGCCAACTTACGCGCTTACCGCCTTGAGTGCTCGGGTTCGAATCCTGGAGGCAACAGATATTTTTCAGCAGCATCCCGATGCCTGCTTGAGGTGCTTTTTTTAGAGAATTTTGAGTTCGTACGACGTCCGTAGAATGGGACGTGAAACCCCTGTGCACCTTTCGATAAGAGAAGGCTAATGCGGACGCCGGGTTTCTCGTTGCCCTTCCTTTCCTATACAGCCATAATGGCGCAAATGAACTTAGCCGTCGGTCGCCTCCCGTAAAACTACTTTTATTCATCTCCTGGCACTCCATGACCTTCGTCAATATTATCACATCTTTGCAATAAATTTCATAACAACTCCGAAATGTACTAGTACTTTCAATGACCCTTTCTGTGAAACTACAAGTATAATACAGATAATCAGCGATTTTCCATGATTTCCGCTTCATAAATTTTTCTAGCTAATTCTGTAATAAGGAGTCCGTAGGAACAGCACTATATTAGATTTATTAATGATTGGAACTACCGGAAATGCCATCTGTAATTATAAATTTTAAATAATGGTCTCAGGAAAACCATTATTTACAAAATTTTTATGAAATTCCATTTATTTTAAATCTGCTATCCATGGGTTTCTTAAGATTGCGACCAACAGGTTACAGGCAACTGCGAATTAATTCATAGTTTAACATTTCAGCGAACTATTATTTCCTCGTTTGAATAAGACGTTCTTGGCGTATATATGGTAAACATTTTGAGGCTTTACATATGGCTATATAATTATCATAGAATCATCTATAGAGATGAAGTGTAGGCCCAGCAATTTGGTTAACCAGGCAAAAGGTATAATAATATATAATCATAAACATAGATGTTAGAGTTCTCCTAGTTCCACTCATATAACCTTTATAACAATAATTCTGCCTTGAAAAAAATTATATCCATGAAAGAATGTAAATCGCAATAAATATTTCAAATGTCAAGCATCAACGTTACGGGTATTACTTTTGATCTTAAGCATTGTTTTTCCACGCCATTCAATCATCATCATTCATACAGCTGACCAATTATTTTTATATGTAAGGATATGCCATTTTCATTCCAATAATAAATCAATTTAAATGGTGAACTTGATTACCATCCCTCACAAAGAAAACCCATGCGATATCGAATAGTTCTCTTTTAAATTGTTTGCATCACCCAGAGGAGTTAAAGCTATGCATTCCGACACACATTCCTTTTTCCTCAAAGTTAAATACTTCTTTAGATTAAAATTTTTAACTCGATAAAAATTCAACGCCATGAAATGCTCTCCCACCAAGTATAACATGACTAATAATGAAACTCTCAAATTTGCCGTTCAAAATGTCTTAAAGTTTTTGACGTAAGCATCTGAGAAAATTAAGACAACAAAATCCTTGCCATGCTCAGAGAAAGTTTTGAGCCCTTACTTCGTCCTTCTAGCTATGAGTGACGTATTCTTTTGCTTACTTACAGCTTTGTTCTGCGTTCGTCCTTATCCGTTCCGAGCTGTGTTTCAAACCCTCCACCAGTCAGTCACCTTCCACCCTCTCCCACCCCATAACCCGTGCTCAGCGGTCTTCTTCTGTATTCCACCCCCCACCCGCTCCCCTCGTCCTTCCAAACACGTCCCACCCGCATCCAAATCACGCGTGACTTTCGGCCATTCCAGATCACCCTCTTATAAAAATTATGCATAGGGCGTAATGACTCCGTATCCCTGGCGAGGGGCGGGGGAGGGTTTGGCCGAGGGTGCGGCGGCCCCCCTCCCTCCCCTTCGCCCTCCCAGATATGATCGTTCCGCCCGAGGGCCCTCCGCACAACAATCACCCTTATTCCTCCGATCATAATGACTCTCTTTGTGTTTCCATTGGAGGTCCACTTTCGGGGCAGTAATTGATTTTGGCTCTCTCTGCGGACCTCTCCTGCCTACCTGCCTCCCCGCCCCCACCCCCGGCCCCACCCCCACCCTCCGCCCGCCCATAACTATGTAGATCGCCACTTCCCAGTCTTTCGACCCCATGCCTAAATGGAGGATGAATATTAAATCACTGCGAGGCAAGTGTGTCTAGTGGGAACAGAAAGCTGGAGGAAGGAATTTCAGTAATTTTCGAGCCAATGTTTTTTCTCGTTGCTGCGATTCAAATTGATGTTAATGGGTGCTTTTTTAATCGCTTTTCTGAATGATCCTCCCAGATTGATTGCATGCCGTGATCGGAGAGAGGAATATTTTGAGAAATTTACAGCCCAAATCGGTGTCATCATAAATGCTGGTCATTCTGTGAAGAAATCCTCTTATGGATTAAAGAAAAAACGCTCGCTGGGCATACATGTAGAATTTACGGCAAGTTGTAGCAGAATCTTATTTTAATTCTTGTCAAAAATTATAGGACAGTCCTTGAATTTTATTGGCCATATTTAGCAACAGTTATGCACGAATACGTAAATGCTACATATGTTATGCTGGTATTAGTATATTTAGATGTTGATATGTTAGCATATCAGTCGAGTGTACATATAATATTACCTAATTACAGTAATAACGTAATGTAGTAGTACAAGAATGAAGTAGTGGAGTGATGCAGGGATGTTGTACAGCAGTCGTATTGTTGTGTAGTGGTATATTATTATTTATATATTGATTTCAACAATTCAGCAGTATACCATATGCAACTTCCGCTCTCCGTGAAGAGATAAATGTATTTATTCAACTACTACTTTGCTTCTACAGCCTTCATCATTTCATTTCGCCCAACATTCCTGTCCTTTTCCTGCACAACCTTCACTTCCCTAACGCCCTCCTCTCTATCAAAGGGTTCTAAAAAAGGTTTTTTTTACAGTATTTTTGAATTTAATAAGCGGTTATAATTTTTTAATATTTAAAATAAGAAGCGGCAATGAATTCTAGATGAACCTAAATTTTGGATGCAACCATAGTCTCATTAAATATGTGGTTATTTTGAAAATGTGGTCAATTACTTTTAATTTTTGAATAGCATCTCATTCTATTGAATAAAAACAATTCAACGGCCTCTTTAATTACACATGACTTGCGTACTCCATGGTGAAATCTTTTACGGCTTCATCTTCAAATGTAAATATGATAGTTATTTTTTCATACTGTAAATAATATACACCTACGTATTTCCGGAGCAGCCATGATTGCGCATCTAATTACCAAAGCTGTGTTTCCGCCGTGAGCGCTCCACTCCACTTCCTTTACGTTGAAACGTCTGTGTTATCACCAAAGAAGGCATTAATGTACCTTCCAATTAATTTCTTAATTTGGAACACGCCAACTAAATAAATACTTTAATTAAGCAAAGGCTGTATTTCATTCCAAAGAAATTTCCTCCCTATCATTAACGGCATGGAATGTGTGGACGAAGATGCTCATTATATATGTATATATATATATATATATATATATAGAGTCAATGCGTTGTGCTAGTTCGCCTCGCGCTCCGCAAAACTCCCGTTTTCCATATGCTGTTCTGGGAACGGCATAATTAAGCACCTGGTTTTATCATTCGCGAAAATTCAAAGGGACGTGGCTTTTAAGCATGTGAGCACCTTTCACGGCGGCGATAAAAAATAATCCGGGGCACTACAATCACTTCTGGAATACGGCTTTCCGGAATTGCCTCTGGAGCGGAGGCGAGGGGGGTTGGGGTGGGGGTGGGCCGAGGAAGAGAGGCGGAGACTGGGTGGCGGATAGGTGGTGGGACTGCATTCCCGTGAGAAGAAGTCGCTCCCTTTGCTGAAGAACAACAAATTGCATTTATTCCGCTACCCTCGGAACGCGCACCCCGGGGTGGTGCTCGGTTCCCGTGTAAGAAGGGAATGCTGTGCGCCTGTGGTCCAGGCGAGGGTGCGAATGGAATGAATGGGTGGCGCATGGTGATGCCATAGAGGAGGCGGGATGCGGCGGGAGAAAGGGCAGGGAGGTCCACCTTGACGGGTCGGGGGAAGCGAACGCTGGATAAGATTACAAGGGACGTGTAACACGGCAGCGGCGAGCAGCAGCTGTAATGAAGTCATCAAAGGAGAGGCGACGAGTGGTTTTCGTTGGCACGCAGGTGTTCTGTTATGGGTGCGCCATTGTCCCCGCTTTTGTTTCTCTCGTTTATTGCTCCCTTCCTTTGGTAGCCATCTATAATGGCGGGCCGGGGGCGTGGGGAGGAGGGGGTCGAAGGGGGGTAGGGCGGGTGGTGCGGGAGAGCGGAGCTGAAGGAGAGTGGGATCACCAATTTTCTTTTGAAGATTCATCGTGAAAGGTGTTGTGAGATAGATAGATGTATATGATTCCTCGGATGTGTATTAACGGCTGCAATATTTCGAATGGCGGGATATGGAGAACCCTCTATTAAGGAATTGATTCGCATATGCAAATGAAGTGCGGACCTTAACGATTTATTTGGGGTATGTATATGATTGATCGCTTGTCTTTTTGACAGCTGTTTTATTTACGGTTTCTGAATGATACCGCATGTTGGTGAGAAGAGGGGATTTGGTTAGTTTTCTCTTGAAAGAGTGGAAGTTGGAGTGTATTAGTCCTTAGAACTTTGGAATGCTGTGCTTCCTGCGACAAATGTATAAGGTTATGTTATTTGGATTTGAGGTCTAGTAAAATGAACCACTGTAAATAATGCAATACAAGAGCATCATATTACCTCTTCGCTTTCAATTGCCCAGCTAAAACAAGCTTGCATGATGTTGCAATGTGGCCGTCACTAGCCAAAGGATGTGCTCCGTTTCCGTTGTTTATTTAGTTGAACAAACTTTTGCCGGTTAACGTATATCATTATATTTGCTTGACCGCTCAAGACAAGAGAGGAGTACTTTTAACATAAATAATTACTCGTTTCAATGCCTTGTAATTCCAGAAATATTTTCCATACACATTTTGGTCCGGCTCCTACTGAAGTTTTAAGATGTAATGTGGAGTAACCAGGTGGTAATTATCAGTTCCTAACATCTCTGCAATTACCATGGAAGTAAATTTAAGTGGTCTTCAAACTAATAATTTTATGAACTCCCCTGTTTCAATTTATTAATATTGTCTGCTTGCAAAATCATCTTTAGATTATTTGTTCACTTTAACGTAGATGTTTTTTATTTTAGGACCCCTATTTCTTCTAAACATAATTTCTTAATTTCATGCATGAAATAAAATTACTCGTAGTAAAAATATGCACTACTACGTTACTAGAAATATGGTATGGTTACTAGAAAATAATTAAAAATATCATTCTCGAAGAGCAATGCTAAGAACTACAACATGAAACAATTTTAGAGGAGAACACATTTTTTTTTACCTTTAAAAAATCATAGTTTTTCTACGCTTGACGTAAATGTCTTGAATCTAATATAGTTTCCTAGTTTTGACAGAGGAGCCTAACCTTACTCCAAACGGACGCAGTATTGTGGAAAATTAATTTACCTAACGGCAGAGGAAGTCGGGGGAAGTCCACCTCCATTTGAGTTTAATTGGACTTGGATAGAAGTTTATTTGACATAGGGAATTTTACAGAAAGACGCTGCAAATGATTTGATCAGCCTGAAGAGGAATCCGCAACCGATTCTCCCGCGATTTTGAAACGGGGAGTGTGTCGAAGGAGTGATTTGGGCTTAGGTCGCGAGAAGTCGACTGCTGGCATAAAGGGGGAACTCAGTCCCTTCCCATTATTATTTGTGTGGATACCCAAAGCCTCGACGCTTTCCTCCGGGTTCCTCCATAACCTACTGAAAAACTTACAGGCTGTGGAATAATGGACATTGTAATGTGTGTAGTTACTTCAGGTGATTTATTCCAACTACGTAATAAATTTTAAATGTGTTAAATGAATTTATTTGTTGCGTGAATATGCATATTAAACGAGACTACGACTCAGTTTTCGTATCCTGTGAAATGAAAGATAATAGCATTATCGAAAGACATTTCCACTTCGAAAATACAAAATGTGGAAGTAAAGCAAATTTGACGGTCAGACTGTTATATTGTGTATAGTTAATGATGGGCATGGTGGCAATGGTGATGCTGATTGCCTCGACTGCATGGTTTACATTCCGCTCGCCCCTTTTACATGTGTAACGCCATGAATTGGTTATCAGTGCAGCGAATGAGCAAAACCTGATCGCCGCCAATTTGCACAATTAAGTTGTTAGGACGACTGAGATGATATCTCGGCCGACATTTCCCGCTGAAGTTAAACCGTCCTCTGCGTCGTCCATTACTGGCGAGGGATTCATACCGACGACCTTTTCGCTGGCTGTCTGCGACCTCATCACTCACCGGTTTTCACCCTGGAGACAGAAGAGTTATCATTTCGGAATTTACGACGAACGGGAAGGGAAGATGCCGGCCAAAACACACAGATACAGCACTTGCAGAGCCGTCAATGATGAGGGGAGGAGGATAGTGGAGGCTACTAATCCCTCGATTAGATTTAAACGTCCGCAACCGGTGATCTGCGCTTGACTTATAATCTTCCTCGCCGCCGGGATCCCCGCCTTTTGATGACTCCCACCTCGGCGATCCCTCCCTCAGTCCCCGCTCCAACCCCGTTCTCACTCCGTTTGTTTTCTTCCCGGAGCCAAATTGCTATCCGGGGAGGAACGAAGGAGGCTTCATCCCTCTCTCTCTCGCTCTCCGGGGCCGTAAAAAGAGGGCCGCCGTTCCCTCCATCGCATAAACTCCTTCTTCTCTCCCACAACCGACACTCTTCCGGAATTCGGACCCTCGCTCCCAATGAAATGAAAACTACCCCTTCATTACGCCCGCAATCTTGCTCAGCCCTCTCGCTCTCAGTCCCGTTGACTCCCGGCCCACCTCTCCCTCTCCCTCCGACAACCCCTTTCCTTTACCATCGATGACTCCAGAGATTTCTCCATCCCTCCCCAACTCTCTCTCGTTCTCGACTCCGGTTGGTCCTTTTTGCGGCCTCCGGAATCGCCGCCTTCATCTTTCCGATCCCTCCCCTCGGCCCTCGCCTCCCTGGAAGCACTTATTCCTATGCACTCTCAAATCACCGCGTTTTCGGTGCGAGATCGAGTCGGGTCCCACGCTCCGAGGGAGTGCTCAATGCGTTGCCGGGCGACGCGAGAGAGGACGCCCGCTCTCCCCGCGAGACGCAGCCCCCTCCCCCTCGCATTTTCCGCCCTCCCTCCCCCGGAGGCCAACCCGCGGGAGGGGGGGGGAGAGAGAGGGCGTCCAACCGTTTGATCCGACCCGACCGGCCTCGCGCAATTCTCGTAATTCGATTGCCCCACGTCCTCCTCCTTCGGATGTCCGTCTCGCCGATTCGAGGTCCTCTCGCGTCCGGTGGAGAGGGCCCATAAATTTCCCCCGCGCTCCCGTAATCCCTCGGACCGATATTATCCTTTTGATAGGCCGCTCCGATCCCATTCTTCCCGGTCGGGTGTCAGCTCGCCCCACCCCGCAGGCCGCCTCCCTCTTTCGCGGTCCACTCCCCCGCCAACTCCCCCACCCCCGCGTCCGCACCGGTCGCCCTTTAAAAGGCATTTTTACGGCCCCGGAATTACCCTTCCTCTCTGACTCGCGACGCGCGTATTCCACTGTGCTGCCTGGAGGGTTGGTGGGTAGGGGCGAAAGGGGCCAGGGGGGGCAAGGGACAGTGAGAGTGGGGCACGCGGGAGGGCGGGTGTCGAGCAAGGGGGTAGGAGCGATCATAAAAACACCGCGTAAAGACGGCGAGGGGCGGGGTGCACAGAGAAATGATGCTTGGGCGTTGAGGTGAGGGGTGGTGGGTGTGAGGGAGAGGGAGTAGGGGCCGGTGACCCCCGGGTGCCGGTACAGCGATTGACGCATGGCGAGGGAAACCATTTGGAGAACAATCGTTTTGAAAGAATACCTTCTGCGTTCAATACCTACGCGATATATTGGAATTGTTTTTAATTTAGGTAAAAGATTAAAATTTGGATCATATTAAATGCAACACTAAGAAAAAATAAATCTTAAATTTTATACATATTAATACTCAGGATTATTAATCCTTTGCTTATTTTTCCAATGTGCTCGTGCCGTTTCACGTTTATATTTTCATCGAAGTTTAATAAACCTCTTCCTTAAAATTGTTATCCCCACGATGGTGAGCTTGCCTTAAACTTAGTGGAAGATACTATTATTTTGCATTATGAGGATACCCTATTGCGCCTGAAACAGTCGAATATTCCATATTCCTGTTAGAACCATTCTACCGGAGGTCATATGTATGACATCGAGTAAAGTAATTAATATTGCGTGTACGACATCAAGTACTCCTAGTAAGAAATGTGTTTTATAATTGGGGAAATTATATTAAAATGCTATTGATGAATTCTAAAATTGATTTGGGAAAGAAGAGACAATATTTAAGGGTACTGATCGATTTTACTTTGGACCAGTTTCATCCCTTGACTTTTAAGAACCCGATGTAATTCAGTAGGAATTTAATATTGAAATATCTGATGTTTTACGGGCGAATCACGTGGATGAAGTTCTGCCGAGTTCTCTCGGAATTTAATCATTGTGATGACGGGAATGCCATTTCGGCAGTCTTCTTCGAAAATGTATGAAAACCTTGGAATGCTCTCTTTGTAAAAGTGGGTATCTTCCAAGGTGTCAGACCTTGGGTAAAATGGGTAACTTTCAATACACCAGTATAACTATTATCTGTATTATATGTTAGAGCAGAATTGATAAACGAAGCCACTGATACACAGCCTAAAGTTTCAAAACATTAGATCTTGATGTATAAAAATTATTGTAATACAGGTATGTCTTCTTTAAGTTTTCGAAATTTACACGTTAAAAGTACATTACACCTATTTTTATCGATTGATTTGAACGTTGATGTTGAAATACCGTTAATTAAGTAATTTATTCGGGCCTAGGTAAGGGTATGTTTCCGTTAAGAAAGAAAAATAATTCTAAAATTACCTCATGGACGATTTATTTTATACCCATCGATTTTAGCGACGGGTAATACACTATTTTCATGATATTGTTAGTGTCTTGAGTTTGTTATAATTAAGAATGAAAATGCTCATATTTAGATTATTATAGATCAGTAGAATATTGAAAACTTGATAATAAGAAATAGGCTGATGAATGAGTACGGTGAAAATCATGACCACGTTCCCGTGCAAATGAAGGCAACAAATATCAGCTAGGAATAATTTATGAGCATTATTCGTGGTAATTTTACGTCTTGCGTCATCCGAGCGAATGCCACAGTTTCGCTCGCAGTGGTATCGCAGTTTCTTAGATGTAAAAAAATTACAACTTCAGAGTGCGAATACCTGTTCTTCCATATGCTCAGCATATTCACATCCACTGAGTCTCTGGGAAAGGTTTGAGTGCAAATACAATCATTCATCATTTTTCCGAAAGCAAATATATTAAGGATTAAATAATCTTATTGCTATGAGCGACGATTAAACTGTGGTAATCGAAAATGATGAAACTGGACGGGTTACTCTGGAACTGATCAAGTGTGTGAACAGGAACGCAGCTATGAGACTTCAACAGCATCTGGACGTACTCTTGTTTTTGAATAAAAATTAAAAAGTTTACATCTGATTTTTTCATCATTCACATTCAGTCATCAACTTTTAAATCAATTACAAAATCTCTGAGCTTACTTTAAACAAGCTTTGCATGTATATTGACTTGGTCAAAATGCACATCATAATGACAGGACTCCAAAATCTCGTAATCCAATATCTCGAAGGGCAAATGGAATCCCAATCAGAGGTCGCTCGGTCAAATATCAGTGATTTTCCGTGGAATTCAATGTTAAACTCGTATAAATCTGCGTTCGTATATCCAAATTAAGTGATTTCTTCAGCCATGTCATATTTCTGTGAGTTCATGCCATGCCGTAGATTTCATATTGTTTTCTATTTTTGTAGAGGAGCAGGGATAATTTCCACGATAGAATTCGTGTTAATGTTTCATTTTGGAGAGAAATTTCAAGTACAACATCATTTGACTGCACGTGGAATTAGTGTTTGTATCCTTGACGAGCACGGCCACGACCGGACCAAGTGCTTACGTAAAACCATCGCGTCTATTTATTATCGCTGTCGCAGATCATAGTGGCGACGTCACTTGTCGCGAGATTATTTAACTATTTATTGGAAAGAGTGCACCAACGGTGAATGTGGGCTTTTGATTAGCATGGAGACTAAGTAATTCAAAATTTTCAAGTTCGAACTAAGGTGCCTCTACCACCGAACAAAAAAACAGACCATAATTTTAACTCAACAAACCTTTTGCTTCCGTTCATTCCGTCCAGCACGACTGCTCTTTTCATTCATCTGCTTTTCTATCTCCACAATCTCCCTTCCATCTTAGTCTTCAAATCTCTATTGTATGATCTGCATTCTTCCAATTATTTTCAGGAACTTTCAATTGCCCCATCACGTCTAACATTTCCTCCTTTGAATTTTTGTTCATTTTATTGTTTTTTTCTCTTTTATTCTCTGTGTATTACAAAAACATCCCAACTACGCTTATCATTTTTGGTGAACGTACAAAATTTTCCGAGACATCCGCCCCACATCGATGTCTCCATTAACCTTCGCGACAGTGACCTGATATTTCAAGTATGAGAGGAGATCCTTACCGAATTGAGTCCGCTTTGTTGGCTCTGTTGACACGTTTCCAGATAAACCCTTTGCGTTATTTCATCCGCCGTAAGGTCAGTAAGAGGTCACTTACCTAATATCAAAGTCGATTTTCGACTGAAAACAATAGTTCAGTTAGGCAACATGTAAGTCTACGTTTTTAATCTCGTAGATGCTTTACTGATCTGAAATAGGATACCTTAAATGAAATATTGTGCATTATATTTTACTCTCCATTCACTAAGGAAAATGTCGATTGGAAAATATTAGCATTAAGCTTTTGGAACGAAAGTGAGAGCTGAATCGCTATCGGCAAAGACTGTGGATGATGGATGTCTCCAATGGTGGATGTCTCTTTTCACTTGGAAAACGTCACTTTTTGAAATAAATCGTGAAAATAAGAACGGGTTACGCTAGAAGATAAATTTGTCAAAGATATTGTATTGTTGAAAACGAAAGTCCGGGTATAATTATTTCTTTTTCAGACAAGGGATTTGAAGACGCATGTAATTAAAGTTACACTGAAAATCCCCTTGTAATTATTTTCATCGCTGAGTTATTTTTGATTGAGTCTTAAGACCTCCCAAAGGATGGTCTTGATCTTGTGAAATGATCTTGGGTTTGATCGTTATGAAATCAGAGCACGGTGTGTGCGCAGCATGATGGCCGCCCTCAAATTCCCTCCAACAAAAATGAATAATCAGCGGTAACAGGAAGCTTTCGTTGAACTGTGAGGTGCGACATTAGAAAATCAGAGATAACGCTCCAAAACCACGCGCGCACCGTCACCATCGATAAAAGACGCCTTACAAAGCGCGCATGCATTCGGCGCAGGCGCCGTCTAGCCCTTGCACCGCGAGAGTTTCGTCCCGAGACCTCGCATGTTAGACCGTCATTGAGAACGGAGAGATATAGAAAATGAATTCATGGTTTTCGGAATTGCTATTTTGGAGAGCTAAGATTGAGTAAAATACCATTGGAAGAATAATTAAATTAGATGCCGAGATGGTCCGCCTAGATTTTATTTTTCGACGATCCTGCATTGCAGACTCGAATTTTAAATGATTTTCACAATACTTCGAGTACTCTTCATCCGCAGCACCTCCCCCCACTCCTCATCCCCTCCCCCCCCCCTCTCCACCCCCCTCTTCCCCCCCCCCCCCTCTTCCCCCTCCCCCCTCCTCCCACTCCCTCCCGTCAGTTCTCGTTTGCTCAGCCATTTCGGACAAAAAGACTTCTTCCATGCAGACCAGAATCACTTCGCGTTTCCGGAAAAAAGGACCCCAAGTTGCAATTAGCACTGATCATAGACATTTTTGCTCTTAACGTGCGACCCCTTTATACGGAAGGCGGTAATTATATCGTAGATCCTGTTCCATGTCCTTAGTCCATAACGGCGTGCTATGCAATTTCCACCTTATCAATTTAGTGGGCGATTCCAAAGGATAAGGGCTTAATTTCTGCTTCCTCAAAAATTTCATTGAAACTTGATTGAGATCTTCTTTTATATCCACTGCAGCAGCTTGGGTAATAAGTTTCAGCGTGTAGAAATGAGTTTTTGTTTGCTGGTTTTTGGCGTGGATATCGCAGGGAAAAACAATTTTGAGGAACTCTGTGATGGGTTAACCGCGTCCAAATAAGGTGCAATTAGGAGCAATAAATGAAATTTTAATTATTTGGAGTTCATAATTTTTCTAATCAAGATAGTATTCTCATTCGAAGCGATCCGTTATGGAAGCTGGCAGCGACACTTTTACGCGTCTAGATTACCGGAGGTGCGCTTCAAAAGACGCCATGACTACTCATCACATGAAAACAATGGTACGGCCTTCGCTTCAGACATAAGTGGAATATTTATATTGAACAGTCTGATAGAAGAATGTGTGTAAGCGCAAGTATTAAGTGACAATTACAAAGGTACTTATTTAATTATAAACAAGAATTGAACTCTGGAACTGAACACATTTCCATGGCTCGACATTCATTTTAGCATGCAATCAAAGAGCCTGAATAATTGTTTTGACCAGCAGTAACCAACCTATTAAATTTACTCGGGAGAGAGATTAAATCATTGAAGGTAATACTTCGTTCTGCTTATATCAGAGGCAAGATTAACCACATGTTACTTAGGAAGAAAGGCTACAGTCGTATTGTGAAACTAGTAGCATTCTAGGAAATGAACCAACCTGAGCATTAGTAGGATTCAAGTAATGAGAAATAGTTAATATACGTAGTTCTTTTGTTAACCTGACTTGGTTTGCTTCATTCCCACAAAAATGAAATGAGCATCGTATCAACACCTTCTTTTCCCGATATAATTTATCATATTAAAGAAATAGGATTGTAAAAAACTTGCCACTCAGTGGTTGCCGATTTCTTTGACACTAAAGGTATTGAATTGGAGAATTGAATTGATAGTAATCTGTTTATTTTAATTTTCCTGGAGAAAATATAATGTCTGAATGCGAATACATGAATGTATATATATATATATATATATATATATATATATATATATATATATATATATATATATATATATAAAGATTTCCGAAACTGTCTTAATCATAATGATTTCAAACCTCATCTCCGTAATGTGTAATATATCCTTTGTTCTAAATTTGATCAATTTTATTTTACTTAAGTTGCCGTACATTTCTCTTTATGCTGCAATTTGTTGATGTTATAGTTCTGAGTTCCAAATAAATCATTTTTCATAGATAAATATTTTGCCTGCCTAGAAATAATTACCATTTCATCGTTATTAAAATATGTACGTATATACACATTTTTATTTTATGCAATTTTCCGCACAAGGAAAATTTGAGGAGGAGGAAAAGGTATTATGAGGAAATACCAGGGCTGTCTCTTCTTAATGTCTAAGTTCCTCATAATATTTATTAGTTAACAAAAACAGTTATAACTAGGTTTTATTTCCAAGCGGTTATTTACTTAGACCATCATACATCAATTTCACTACCCCGTCACGAAACGTACGTAGTCCAATATGCTCTTGTTGTCTCTCTTCGATTTCCGTTGCATCAATACGTATGTTACCAATATTCTTAGGGAGAGTTGAACGATTGAAAGATCTAATCTCATTCTTGGATATCCCGTGCTGCTTCCGGGAAGTTTGGTCTCGTAGGATGGTTTTCTTTAAGTTTTGAAGTCGACATTTCTTTTTTTTGATTTTTAGAATAATTACACATCAGATGATGTTTTAGATTACAACACTTGTTGTTCAATACCTGGTTTGGTAATTGGTTTCTTGTGATTGCGAAACTTGCGAATGAAATGCCAATATTTGAATACCATAACTAGATTATGTTTCACGTTTACTTTAAGAGCAGTTATGGTTAGGCAGACGTGATTTACGGTTTTTCGTTAGTTAGGTATTCCTTTGCATCGCTTCGGCATTGTATAGATTCTTAATTGGCAACAGCGAATCACATCCATATTCCCTAAAAGGTCTATAAATAGAGATATTCTTCGAATATTGTAAAATAGCAGCTAGAATTCCAACGAAGAAAATTAAATATATAGGTAATATAATTATTTGCCGCATTTAGGAATTATTGTTTGCGTAAATATACAGTGACAAAGAAGTCTATTGTAGCATTTATGAAGTCACATTCTGTTTCATATAACAAATATAATTTATTTATTCGATATAATATGCGAGTAATATAATAATATATCGCCAAGTGCCCCTCAAGCGGTTAGAGCATCCGCCCGGCAAGTGGAAAGATCCGGTGTTTGAGTCCCGGCTAAGGAAATATTTTTACTCTTGGGATCCGTTCGTTCCGCCTTCCCCACCTCTCCTGTGTTCGTCCTTTATGTGTGTTCCTATCCCTTATCCTTATATCTATCTTCGTGCAAATGAATATTTGTTTGCCGTATGGCGGAATTTCGTGTTTGAATGTGTGTGTGTGTGTGTGTATATATATATATATATATATATATATATATATACACACACACAAATTCAAACCACTTGTACATACATATATTATATATATTTCTGCTATCAGTACAACGTTTTCTTCTGAGGAAGACGGAGCTGAATTCCGTCAAAATTATTTATATTGTTTGTTGCTGTCTAAGTTGTATATACATTATATATTTATGTATATATATCTATGTTTATATAAAATAATGTATATATAATTGTATAAATATATATATATATATAAATAATATATATATATATATTTATATATATAGATATATATATATATATATATATATATATATATATATATATATATATATATATATATATATATATATATATGCCGTAGAAAATTCCCGTCAAATTTAAAGAGAAGAATTTGAACGGCATAGAACTACTTAACGAGTAAACGTGCATTCATATTTTCACTCATTATTTTAAAATGGACATTCAAGTTATTAGTTGATATCTCGAAAAATATATCCTAAAAAATATATCTTAAAATACCTCAAGATGCAGGCGTTCCAGAGGGTCGAAGAATATTCCCGTCAAATATAGTGCTGATATTTGAAAAATGAACTGGCTTATACAGAATAAACAAATACAAGCATGAAGTATTCTGCATTGTCGGATTTCACCACGTCGTTGTTTGATTCAGACAACAGTTTATAACAACCACCTATATAAGGGTGGCAAAATTCCGAGTCCCTCATCTTCGACCTGAAGACGCCGAATGCAACTTCGGCGTCTTCAGGTCGAAGTTGCATTCGACTGAACGATCTTCAGTCATTGCCTGTTTCCAATTAGTTGTTACTGGCATCAAATTACTCTCATCCTAATTATCTTTCATTGACTCCGAGCAACAGTCAGTTCCCGAAGAAGCTCTTCATCAGTTATTCCTTCCATCCAATGATTTTCATCAATCTTTTGCACATTGCGTTGCGAGTATTAATCTTTTCTTAGTGTTTGAGAAATGGTCAAAACTGTTGGTGATACTTGTGATCAGTGCATGATTTTTATGATAAATTTCGCCTGCACTATTCTGCTCGGCTCTCTCTCCAGCTCTCTGTCTGACGTTTCATTCTCAAAGGTGACGCAACGTAACACACTCCACTTAGTTATTTAAGTGCACTATTTTTCAGCGAAAAAATGCCGTCGTTAATTCTCTTGCAAATCTTAATTTTCGTTCCACACGTATTTCGTATTTTGAGATCGTACATTGCAATAACCTTCTTCTGGCAGGAGAACAACCCAATCAGCTCTGTCTTCGTCTCTAAAAATGAATGGTTACGTAATCTAAAATCGGCAACGTATAACTTTTTCTATTAATCGAAGCACTTCTCTTGAATAGATTAAATATTGTAACGGGTATTTGCGAATAAAAATTTAATAGGTAATTTAAAATAGAAGTAAATTCGTATTAAAATTATTAATATTTCAGCCAATGATGTTTTCAAAATGTTGTAATATGAATACATTTTATTTTTAGACGTGCTTCGCTGCTGACTCATTTTAAGCCCTCATCCAAAGGAAAATATTTCCGCTCATAAATGTTTTTGATAAAAGATAAGTTTGGCCAACTTTTCAAATCTTCACGCTCAAATTTTGAACTATATCTAATAATCTAAGTTTATTGAGAAGGTCATTTTTATGGTAGTCCCATACTTATGATAAAATTCCACGCAACTTGCTTCTCCTTTAGGTGGCGTTCCTCGTAGTGGGTGTCTCCCGCGTTCGAGAAAGGCGTTCGCCGACGTGAAATTCCCTCTTCACTCACTCTCTCTCTCTCTTCGCGGTCTGCTTTGTGCTCATTTATTTTCTCATGTGAACCATGCGTAACTGATGGCGTTGACGGTATCCTCTTTAGAGTATACGTATAAGTACGGGTAGGAGGAGAAGGAGTGAAACAAAATGCAATCCTCGTCTTCCTTGCAAGATTTTGATTATTTAGGCATAATGTGTGAGAGTGATTTTCAAGCTGATTACCGTATAAGTCAAACACCAAAGAAAGTCTCTCAACATAGAGTGACGCGCTTTACAGCATGCAAGGCTTTCAGATGTAATCCTCTCCCTCGAACAGGTTATTACTACGTAAGTCAAATCGTGCTCATTCCAGTAGTCGAGAGTATGGCGTCCCAGTTAGACTCGTAATGGAAATGATTTGAGCCATTTGATTACCATGCCTTGTTAATATGTATCCTAAGTTACTTATTTCATATAATGGTTAATGGAATTCTTATAATAATCCACCGAAATATAGAACATCAATATGATTTTATTAGAGCTATGAAATCTCAAAATGTCCATATTATTATGACTTTGAGTAGAAATTTGAGGTTTTGAGCCATTTTTCAAGTAGAAGGCCAACGGACCGAATATCACCAAAAGATAAAATATATTACTTCTTGCTGCACGAGGGCCGTCCAAAAGTAACCTTTCTTTTCGTGCAGCGTGAGAATTAGTGGAGGAAGCCGTACAGTCACTGTACCGCTGATGCACTCAGTAGGTCAGTACGCCTCGAGCTGCAGTGATTGGAAGGTCGCGCAGCTTGTCGTTTGTTTACAATAGTGAGTCAAAATGAATAATTACATTGAAATTCCCGCCAGATGGGAATTCCGTTCAGTGATAAGGTTATTAACTGATTAAAAATAACTTCATAGCTGCTCTCATCCATCAGGATATTAATGTTCTGTCGTGGGACCAAATTTGATGGGTGTCAGTACTTTCGTTCCTTTAGGAGTGAGCGGACAAATGTCCATGATGTTACCAGAAGTGGCCGTCCACCGCCTTCACCGGGGTCCGTGTTTGAATCCCGGTCAAGGTGAATGATTTTTACACACTGAAAATGTTGCATTGTGGTACACATTTAGCGGGTGACTCCGATAAAAGCTATTGTCGCGGCATCTCCTCAGTTTCTTGGAATTAATCCGTGGATTTATATTCAATATTTACCTACTTTACTCGTTGTACCTTTGGCTTTCCTTGGAAATATATTTCCTTGCATTACAAGCTTCCGTAAGCCATTTGTGCATCAGAATGTGACCCATTACTTTCTTCCTTCTCCTCTTGTAAGTATTTCCCATAGGCTTTTCTTTTCACCGAGTCTTCGATGAACTTCTTCATTTGTTGCTCTCTTTCTACATTTACTTTTTCCATTATTCTTTCGTAGCTCCTCATTTCTATTTCACTTTCTTTACATCTCACATTTCTTTACCCTTCCGTGACCGTATCACTGTGTCTAGAATAGTACTAGTTGATGTTAGTAGCTGCTTTACCTGATAGAATTTCTTCTTTTTCATTTATATTCCGCTAAATATGTATATTTCCTTCAAATTACCTCATCGCCAGAAATATTGCTGTTTGCAATAAGCTCTTTCGCATGTCCCGCCATTACATCTCTCCCCACTCATGCATTAAGGTTATCTTCTCTACTTGAACTGTAGGCAATTTTTTTCTCATATTGAATTTGTTATTTTTATTTCCCTCCTTGCATCTGGTTAGTGTTCTTCTTAGTTATTATTTCATCTTTACTGGTATCATTCTGCCCTATCCTTTTTCCATGAATTCTTAGAAGACCTCGTATGATCCACTCACTGAACGAAGGTTAAATTACAGATTAAATCTCTTGCAAAAATTGGAATGATGTCTTTTTAGCAGTGATGTTGGAAATGCATTATTACCCCTATCATACTACGGCAGGAGAGATTATGCTGTAAAAATTAGATGGATTAAGTCTAGGACACATAGATTAAAGATTTCATTTTTTCCTCGAGCGATAAGGGATCAAAATAGCAATGACTGACTGCGGTAGGGTTATGCTAGGGTGAAAATTAATCTGGTGTGTATTCAACCCCTGCCACGCACCCTGGCGGCGGCTTGTAGGTTGCTAAAATATCTAAAATAGTTTCCCTAATCTCAGATACACTTTTGATACCAATGCCAATGATAAACAGCTCTGCCTCGCTCCTATCTTCATTAATTTTCGTCCCTCCCTTCGTCTGCAATCACTGCCTTCTTCCACTCTTTCTCGCACAGCATTTACCAATCCCTTGCGTTGGAACTCATTCCGAGGATTTGATCGATAATTAAGAGATACGATCGAAAGCTACGTTTATTCGATCCAATAGAAATAGGAGGATAGGTTGATAGGGGCTGGCTTTGCGGGGAACGAGGGAAAAGGCGGGAAACCCGTCGTTGGTTTCAAGTCTTACCGAAATGCGCCGATGGCTCCGCAGTACAACGCCCCATCCGACGGTTCGCCATGTGGCATTCAAGCTAAGGGTAAAAAACAAGCGATCGGGGTATTTCGGAAAAAGTCTGCCAGGCAAGGGAACCGGGGGATATGAACCCTGGCTCTCATGGTGGGAAACCAGTACACTAGTCAGTGCACCAACATCTTTCAAGCTGCGTTGATCATATTCCAGTTCAAGTTATCAATGAATTTCTCCAGATTGCAGTCAAGCATACGCAACCAACCGTATTAATAAAAATCAAGCCTTCCCAAAAGAGAGCTCATTATCAGAGAGTGCCATCTTTATTTAAAACTCGGATGTATATGAATACATATTGAAGATTATTATAGCCGTCAACGCTCCCTTCTCTCTCTCTCCAGCGCACCAAACGCTTCCTTCCGTGGCGTTCTACCAGCACCACTCCTCTGCCTTTTCCTACTCGCCGTTTGTCTCTTCTTTCCCCCCTTCCCCACCCACCCGCCCATCTCCCTCGTTATCCTTTAAATATTCATGCGTCTCCTCTTTCCGCAAAATGACGCATCCTTCACCCCCTCCCCCCCCGCCCTTCTCCCCATTCTCCCCTCTCCCCCCCACCACACTCATCCTCTCCAATCGTCTGCGGTCCCTGTCTCTTGACCCACCGCCGCTTCTTTTCCGATACTCTTCTTTCACTAGCTTTTTTCCCCGCCGTGAGGCACAGCTAAACCATAAAGCCGAAGCCGCTTTGCAGAGGATTTTGAGTGCCAAGTTAACGCGCTTTCTGCGGTAATGACCAATTCCACCGAAAACATCTCTTCACCCCCTCTCTCATTCGCCGCTCCTCTTCCCCCACCGCCCCCCTCCGCACCTCGAGGGGCACTTCCCTTTTCCCTGCCCCCATCCTCCGCCCGCCTCCGCCAGCGGTCACCATTTCGACTCTTCAGAGCCACTTAAGGCATCCAATCTTCCCGCCGCCCCTGCCCGGCCACCCTCCCTTTCCTTGTGCCCTCATTGCTCTTATCCTCGCAGTGCTGTTTTTATGCACTCCTTTAAAACACTCACCGGTTAACTCAACAGTTAAGATTGCCCCCGCCACGGCTTTATTCATTGTTTTACACAGCCTGGACCGTGTCCTCGCGGCGTTTTCGGCGCTCCGAGGCACTTAATGTATATGCGCTTACTCTCTCTTCTTCCTTTTAACTTCCTCCAAATTGCTTCTCGAGCCGTGATCGCCGGAGCAAAGCGTGATCATAAAATGACTGGCTTCATACGATCACCTCTCTCACGTGCTAGTCTTGAATTTATTATTTTGGGCGAATTTTGAATCCGAGACTCGTATTTTTTTTTAGTTTTAGTAATTTTTATTAGTTTGCAGCATCATAGATGGACGAAAATATAAGCGTCAATATTTTGATATTGATGAAAATATAATGAACGGAGTAAATTACCGATGAAGAAGACCGAGGAGTTGGCAGGAAACGCGAGAGGAGAATGAGAATTAAATGCCGTCAAAACGACACTGGGTTCAAATTAATTCATCAAGGCAGTCATGCAGGATGATATTCGCAGAAAAAACTCAAAACTTGACAATAAATGCATTGAGTCAGATAGGCAACGGCGGGTGTAAATGGATGAATCGATGGCGAAATGAGAAGGCCGTGTATTCAGCCGCGAAGAGAAAAGAGTGGAGGTTTGAAGTAAATAAGCAGCCATATTGATGAATGATCTCTCAGACAGACCTTGAGCTATAAATTGCTACTCAACAGGTGTGCCAGTCAGGTCCACGCATTCGTGCGCGCGGGTTTACCGTGCGTACATGTGTTGCAATTATTTTGGCAACGAAAGCGCAAATAGCCTCGCGTCGACATTGGTGATTGCGAAAGGATTCGATCCTGAATTTTAATATTACTAGGGTGACCACTACCATCAAACTAGACAAAGCTCATTCTCAAGTTATTGAAAATAATATGTTATTTGAAAACTGAAGAAATGCCTGATTTCGACGAATTATTGTGCGCAAAATATCTAATGGCACTTTAATAATTTAAATTTTTGGCTACATACAGGAAATGGCTATGATTAAGAGTTGAAGCCTTAAATTTTGTTTATAAAATTGATTCTTCTTAATGAATTTTAGTATTGCCTTACGATATAAAATTTGGCAATGTGGCTAAAGTGGGGAAGCAGTGATACATGTAGACGTTTTCTACAACGTCATTAACAGCCTCACCATCCTCACTTTAAACTTGCCAAACATCTGTTTATTGCTGTCGACTTGCTCTCTACGTGATGATGATGCCATTAAGGATCTTTCACTGAAAAAACCCGCCAAGGAAGGGTATGCAAACTTCACTTTCATTAACAAGTATTTACTCATTTACTTATATCTATAAATTACTAACTCTACCATTGTAGATGGCAGAACAAACAATAATCTACATAATATTAAAATAGTATACCTTATATTTGGATCACAGATCACCATACCAAGTACTTCCTCATTTGTTTTCTTCTCTGTCCATTTCACCCTCTCCATTCTTCTCCACACCCACATTTCAAAGCCTCCAATCTACGTCTATCCTCCTGCTTCAATGACCACGTTTCCGCGCCGTACATAGCTACGCTCCATATCAAAGTTTTTACGAGTCTTTTCTTAGCATCCTTACTCAACGTCCCTGTCATCAACTCCCTCCTCCTTGTGAAAGCCTCTTTGCCTAGCGTAATTCTTCTCCTTACGTCCCTACTACTTTGACCGTGTCGGTCCAAAACACTTCCGAGACACGTAAACTATTCTACCTTCTCTAGTTTTTGCCCCCCTATTTTAATGTTTAGCTTAGCATTTTTCTTTCTAGAAAATCGAAAAACCTTTGTTTTATTAATATTGATTCTCATCCCATACCTGTCGCACTGAATTTCTAATTCACTCAGCAATGCTTGCAACCCCTTGGCTGACTGACAAACTAAATCTTGGCCATCAGCAAACCTAAATGATTTTACGAATTACCCACCGACATTCCTACCCATCGCCAGTTCTTCTCATACCTCTTAAATCATGTCTTCCACATATATGTTGAACCGCACCAGTGATAATGGACAAGCCTACCTTGCACCTTTAACACTGCCCATCCGGTCTCTCCATCCCAACTCACACCTGAGCAGTCTGAGACATGTACAGGTTGGGGATTAGCCTCCTGTCCCTCCAATATATTCCTATTTTCTTCAATATACTCATTATTTTATTCCAGATTCACTCTATCAAACGCCTTTTCAAAATCTATGAAACAGACCAATACGTCATGATTGTATTCTATATCCCTCTCCATTAGTGATCTCATTGCTGCAATGGCATCACGCGTACCTCCCCTAAGTAATCATTTGCCCTACTCTCTATCCTTTTGTTTATGATACTGAGAACAACTTTAGCTGCATGGGATATCAAACTTATTGTTCTGTAGTCCTCACATGATGTAGCCTTTACCTTTTTCAGAATAGGAACTTACAATGATCTCACAAAGTCTTCTGGTCTCATAGATACTACGAATCAGCCCATATAGCCTCTTCCTCCCAGATTTTCCTAAACATTTCAATAGTTCCACGGGAATGTTATCCACCCCCACGGCCTAATTCAGTTTCATCTCCCTTAATGCCCTTTCTGCCTCATTGTTGAGTATGCCTTGACCTAAGCTATTTTCCTTTACGTCATTTTATATGTAATGTATTACCATATTATTTAAATACTATTTCTTAGTTTAAAAATCATGTTGACACATATCTATTTCTGAATTCGCAATTCTTTTACCTGTTGATTTTACTTAATACGCAACTGGCTCTTTTTGGTGTAGCAAAAATCCCGCTGTTTTTATAATTTACTGATGGAATATACAGATGCTTTCTATTTCGAAATAAAACTATAAATTCATCAATGATCATCCTATATACTGTATGTCTTTTTATTGACTTATGTCTTCTTCTCTAAAAGCTTTTAGCATTAGATATCACCAATAATACTCTCGCTGCAACCTATTTTTCTCCCGCCGGATACTTTTGCCTTATCTCATGCAATGGCCTCTCAAGAAAACTTTAGAAACATTTTATATCAAAAGTTATTATTCCACGTTGCCATTATTAAAGTCTATCTGTGCCAAATTCATTCGACAGTCCATTAATAAAAATAATCATGATGGGCTACCTTCGTTGGTGTAGCTAAGCTCTTTAATAATAAAATGCCCCAATGAATTTAGAGGGTACGATGTTACGTGGTCCATAATATTTTCTTTGTAACATTTGGTTGCAGATTTGATGGACAGTAAGTAAAATGCTAACATTAGATTTGGAGGATCGGCTAACGACTGCATTTGGCCGCGTAAAATTTAATGGACGCTAAAGGCGCTTGCTTACCTGTTTTGGTGATTACCTCCATGGCACTCAGAGCTGTGGTGAGTGTAGCCGCGATGGGAGCCGGCCCAGATGAAGCCATTAATAGGTGAATAAGAGGAGAGGGGGGTGGGAGGGGTTGGGGGGACGAGGAGAGAAGCATGCGGCCGAAATAATTTAAGGAGGTCGTAAATAGCGTAGGAGTCTTGAATTAAGAAGCAATGTTGGAGTGGAAGGGATAATTAGTGGCAGTAAAATTGGAGGGTCTTTTTCTTTTATGCTTAACAGCTTGCTGTTCTGCGGACTGAGAGGATGAACACATATGCCCTCTCTGGATCAAGAAGGAGGGAAGAGAATAGGGAAAGGAAGAAGGAGCTCCCAGGAAGAAAGGGAGAGGGTCATAACTCGAGGAGGCGGGAAGGGAGAGTATCCTGTTTGCGGGAACCCCAGGAAGCAGGGACAGCGGGGACCAAACCGCTGCCCCGAACCGGGAGGGGAGTGGACCTCAGTCCCTCACCGGCGATTATCATCTTCCCCTGCCCCTTCTCCTCTTCTTATTTTATCTTTTTCACTTTCATTTTGGAGCGTATCTCCAGGCGATATTGCTCGCGAAGGCCACCGCCCATCTCTCAGACCACGAGTTTTTTTTTCCATTTCCATCGCTTAGTGTTTCCACTCGGTCCTTTTGCGGGCCCAAGCAACATGTTCATTAGCCCCGGGTTGAGATTTTTTAAATGCGGCGTCTCTACCGTGGCTACTGGAAAAATGGACATTGATTTAAAGAGAAAAATACCACGTCTTTCGTGCCTCTTAATTTGATAATAGCAAGAACGGGACTCTTATTTTAGTATTTTTTCTTAAATTACACTTCATAGATATCCTAGGTAGTGTATTTTAGTAGTACTTGTCCCATTTATGTATATATATATATAATATATATTAATAAATGTATACATATATAATAGTATATATTAGAATTATTGAACGGCATGCTGTGTATGAAAACTTTTCCGGCAAGATTAAAATGGTTGCAATATTTTTTGGTCACCACCATTCGAATTTACGAGGATGGCATAATCAAACCAACCTCACTGTGATAAAAAAGTTTAAAATTATTTAAGTTTCATGGCCAAAGTGAATCATATGTTGTAAGAATGAAAAAATAACTTCGTCGTAATGAAACTTTTGAATCCTAAAAAATCACATCAATGTAAAAAAATTTTGAAATTTCCAATGACAAGTAATTATTAGAACTTGTGCTCCAATCATGAAAATATTGCGTTATTCGTTTGAAAAAAAATTCACTTGCACTCCAGATCAACATTACAATAAATCGAGCGAGTATTTTCGACATTTTTCACGGGCGTTGCTGGGAAATTGAATGAATGGTACAATGATGAGAGATGAATTGTTTTCGTGTATTATTTTGTACATGATTATTGAGTATATTTATATATTTTACAACGAACAGGACATCGCTGATCAGATACTGGGATATGTCAAATAGGAATCTTCATCTCCACCTGATGTCTGACACGAAACATTCCATTAGTCACTCACTGATTTTCAATTAACTAAGTCTATCCTACCTACACATTGCTTATTGTCAAGGACATCAAGGAGTACTTCGGTATTATATGTTGGCTGTCTTAGACATAAGTTAACAAAACACTCTTTTCTTGTTCCTTATATGGACAGGTATCCAGGAATTTATTGCTACAAAAGTCCTTCAACATAAAAAGGATAGGATGCATTGCAGTCTAGATCCTATGCTCCTTCATAATCTGCGAAGGTTGTGTATTGTCACGTACAAGCAGTTTCATTCTGAGGATTGGGTCTGTTATTTACGTATTAAAGTCCGTTGAGGCAGGAAGCGGGATGATGGAGAAACTCAATCATTTCTCCACATTCATCGGGGAAACATTAAGCGCGATCCGATTGTGAGCACCAATTGACGATGGGTGTCATAGGACCTTCCATTCCCTTCTCCAAGGGCAGGTGAGCATTGTTTTCCGCAAGTCCCAGGGGAAGACATCGCTCGAAGAGGAGCACACGGGGGGGGAGATAGAGAGAAATCGCCAACGGAAAGGACAGCGCCCACTGATCCCGCCTCTCCCAATTAGGACGACGGCCACTCCACAGCCCCAGACAAAGTAGCGCCGTCGTCTTCTCTGACACTGCGCTTCCACGGCCCGCAAGGGGTCCCCATGGCCCACGGAGGGAGAGGGCGTCGAATCGAATTACCCTCTGCAGGGTCGAAATTCCGGGGAGCTTACGCCCCTCACGAGAAACATCGCATCTCGACCGTTCATTTCAACCCGCCTTCCAACGGCCACGCCGCCAGGTTTCCGATGGTTCGCTGAGCACACTAAGACCGGGAAAGGGCGATGCCGGGCGACCGATGTTCCCTCGGGCGTATTTTCCCTCATCCCCTCCCGCCCCTCGGTTTCAGCCATTTCGCCGTTCGCGTCGGGGGCGTCGCATTGAATTCCGCTGTTCCGGTCCCCGCGGGGTTGGATCACGCGGGTGATCCATCCCACGGCCACCGAGTGGTCCTTAGTCACGAGGGGTCCCCCAGCGTGGGGCACGGGGGCGGCGGGGGCAGAACCCGCCCTGCCGCCCTCTCCTCGGTCCTCGAGAGCAGGGATTCGATGCTGAAGGGATTGAGGCGGCGGGGTTTGGCGGGGGGGCTCACCAGAGTCACGGATTTATGAGCGGGGGCGGAAGGGGGTTGCGGCGGAGACAGGAGCGACGGCGGCGGTGGCGCCGGGGGCGTGGGAGGTCGCCGGGGCGGCGCCCTCTGCGGTATCGAGAGGTGGACGACGGCCGGCGGCGACGGGAGGCCGCCCGCCGCCTCCTCCCGATCCGACGACTGCATGCTGCCCACGCTCCGGCACTCATCCTCCTCCTCGTCCCTCTTGGACGCCCCCTCCCCCTCCTCATCTTCGTCCTCCTCCTCATCCTCATCCTCGTCGTCCCCCACCACGTCTATCTCGATGTCCCTCCCGCCACCGGAGTCGCTGGCGCTCGCATTGCTGAAGCTGCACGAGCTGTTGCTGGAATAGTCGAGGTGGTGCTGCTGGAGTCCGCCCGCCGGGTCCTTGGCCCGGGACGAGTCCGGCCCGTTGGCCGCCGCCGCCGCGGCTGCCGCCTTGGCCCTCTTGCCCTGCTGCTGCTGCTCCCAGTCGGCCCTGAGCGCGGCCAGGGGCACCCGGACCCCCTTGAGGGCCAGCTTCCTCTGCTGTCGCTCCAGTGCCTTGAGCAGTTTCTTCTCCCGCCTCTCCCTCTCCTTCCGCCGCAATTCCTCGGGGGGAATGGGCTCCCCGCTGCACGTCTGCGGATGGGCGTTGTGGGCCGGGCGCCCCGGGCCCTTCTTGGTGTGCTCCTTCTTTCGCCACTTGGCCCTCCGGTTCTGGAACCACACCGCCACCCGGGACTCCTTGAGTTCCAGCCGCAGGGCCAACGCTTCCCGCATGAACACGTCCGGGTAGTGGCTGGCCAGGAACGCCCGCTCCAGTTCCTCCAGCTGCCAACTGTTGAAGTTCGTTCGGGAGCGCCGGCGCTTGCTCGCGGCCGATTCCTCCGATTCGGAATCTGTTTTGTGGAAGAGAAAGTAAACATACTAGGGTCAAATTCTGAGAAAAATGGCCGTGATGTATTTGTAATAGTGGGAAGATTACTCTATCTAATGTGCGTTGGCAAGAGGTCCAAGATTTTTGCGGGTACAATAAATCGTTTGTTTACTACTCGAATTCAGTTCCCAGTTAGTTAAGTCCTAAGGACGGCCACATTTAAAAAAATACTCGCGGTAGGTTTTTCTTGCAGGGTAAGAGCTGGAGAAACGTCATTAGGAACAGAGAGCAAAATATCCATTCCTCCCACAGTGAAATTTTGAATTTCACGCACTGCAAGCCTTAGCTGGAGGCGAACCATCAACTGCCCAAACCAAAAATTAGTTCGGTTTCTGTGGTGAGCTAGAATTCCATAACTGATGGAGCCCATCCAAATGCCTCGAACGACGCTAGCTGTGGCGTTGGAAGGCTTCATTCACTCCACACCTCCTGTTATAGGATGTGAAACTTTAAGTCACGAACTAATTACGATTCTAATTTCATACATTTACCCCTACATCCATACTAAAAGAAGGATGAAATTCCTGAAACTTCATGTAAAACTAATATCAAGTGTAATGAGCTCTAAAAAATAACAAGTCGTCAAAATTGAAATCAAAACCATTTTCCAATTTTTTTTAGTGTTTCTCAAAATTTTTTCTTAATCGGAATTTAATTTGGCTTTACCGTTCAGGCGCAATTGAATGGACAAATTGCCACCTTATGACTCTCCATTATAGTCAAGAATGGGATTTATAGCATCCTCAAGAACCCACACTAAAATGTTTTCATTATCTCAGAAAGAGCCGTATTTCGCAATTTAATCCAAGGAAAATATGAGCATTATAAAGAAGTCTAAAGTTTCCAGAGGCCACAGCCGTAAATAAGTTAGCGCGAGCCCGAGGGAAGTGATGTATTTAATTGTATAATGGTAGTGTGAATTATGAAGCACTTGAGAACATGATTTCTTCGGCAAATTTTTGTGACGAAGTTGGCTTAAAAATCAAGCGCATGAGCTGGAGTATATGCATTGCTTTGGATCTTGATTGAGAATTCTCCTTTGGCCCTTTAACTGGAAAATATATGGAAGACATCAAGAAGATTTGATATTGCGCTGATAATTCTCCGTTTGACTAATGAACAAAGTGCATGTCTCCTATTATGAGTTTCATGACCACCTCGACCAAAACACTCGCGCTCATTACGGAACTATCTTATTTTAAAGCGGCGCGAGTCAAGAGGGAAAACTCTTTAATGCAATTAATGGAAGTTCGTATTTTCCCGAAAAATTTACGATTCTTCTGACCTAGCCCAAATTGACTTTATTTCACTCATTTATCATGAGTTCAAACCTCCATTGGCTTTGTTTCTTGCGCGGGAAACATTAGCGGAATGCATAATTGCAAAGGTGCTCAATTTATTTGATGCATGGTGTCAAGATTGTGTCCCATGGGTGGATAACATAGAGTGAATGTAATCGTTAAAAATAAAAGTTTCCCTGTCGGGTAGAAATTTGAATTATATGACATAAAACAAGGATTTTAAATTTTCAGGGCACACAAGTTTTGCGAAAGGTAATCATTACACGTTTATTGACTGCTCTAGCCGCAGTTTTAACACGAAAAATTATAGGAGTAGGTTTTTTGGCGAGTTCAATTAAAACAGTATTTCATCAAAGATGAAACATTAAAAAGAAAATCCCCGTTTAGACACTCGTATTGAACAGGATAATCAACTCTGAATTCATAAATTACGCTATTTGAATATTTTTACATGTACACTCTGTAAATGTATGGCAAGAAGAAAAAAGGAGTAATTAAGTGAACTCCGCTAAGTCAATGCAACAATTTCAGAGCGTAAAAATCATTCGCCTTGACCATTGGGATTCGAACCGGGATCCCTCGATGTTCGGCCGGGTGCTCCATAGCCAGTTAAGCTATCGAATTTTTTCCTGAAAATTCTGAAATTTTGTACTGTTGCGGCATCTCCCACAGTTTCTTAGAACTTCACCATGTATGCCATGAAGTTAGGTGATAATTAAACAATTCCTGTACCTCCGGTGACGGCAGAAAGTCTTCTGAACCACGCATGATGAGCACTGATCCACAACCATGCGTTTGCTAACCTCATAATGAGAGGATTCCGCTGAGAGATGTCCCCAGGACGCCAAGCCATTTACCTAAATTCCCTGGCCTTTACAATTGAGGAAGGTGAGCTAATACGGCTGGTAAATTTATAAACAACTGATGTAAACATCGATTCAAAAACGATAGGTGGGATGATTTCGCGTCTATTGTATTCTATTTGTCGCTCGGCCCACATCTCCGTAAACGACGAGTTGTTCGCTTCAGAGTTTAAGCACATAATCTTCCCTCTACCGGGAACATTTGGTAAAGGGCTTTCACAGATGGCTTCTTCCCAGAAGATATCGTATTTGGGACAATCAGCTCTTTCGACCCCGTCGAGAACGGGAGGGAGCACTGGCGAACAAACACCTCGGTTCGATTCCCGTCCCGGCCGATCACTTTCCGCCCGTTAATGGCGCTTTAAATTTTCCCTCCTGTACGCCTTGCCTCCTTGCCACTCCCCCCCAGCCCCCCCAAATCCCCCAACACCCCATTCACGCACTCGCACTTCTCGCCTTTAAAAGCTGGATCGTGCACGCTCTGTAAACACCGGAAAATGACGATATTAATTTTATGGTTCCAGCAGTTGGCAGCCCTTTCGCAAACGGCGGACGCAAGCTCGCGTGCTTCAACATTTTGCATCCGGTTTCGCCACGACTGGCGACTCCCATCTGTTCGCATGGCCTCATCGCCTTCCCACCCCCACCCACCTCCTCCGAATTATTTTCACTTAAACAAAACTCTTCCTCCGCCCAAATATCCTCCCGGTTTCAGTGTTTCCTCGCTTCGCCCTCTCCACCCCCTCCCTCCCCTCTTTTTCCCTTCAGCCCCTCATTTCTCCGTCATAATTCCCTCCATTCTCCGATTTCATACACTCTTACGGCGTGTCCGCAGACCTCTTGAATCCTTACTTACTCTTTGCCCTTCCGTTTATTTTTTTATGTTTTCCGTCATCCCATTTGTTGACGGGGGCGGCTTTTGCCCTTCAATTTTTTCTCCTCCGCCCTTCCCGCTGCAGGAAAGGGAGTAATTGCGCGGAAGACGCCTCCTTGCGCTGCGGCCTATCTGCCGGCCGGCCGGTCGTTTGGTGGGGCGGAGGGAAGGGAGGGGGGTGGGGGTCGGCACGACGAAAGAGAGCGCGATGACCCCCGGGGACCCCGCGCCAAATTAAAACAAGAGAAGATCGGTTTCCGCTCGAATTCAACCCACACCACCCACCCCACAGAAACCTCCCTCCCTCGCCCCACGGTCCACTCCAGACATCAACACTCTCGAAGAAAAGCGTTTCGCGCCCTTCTTGTTCGACGACACAGCCACGTGGTCATGTTGCCTCCGTCTCAACATCGTTTCCTTTCAGTTTTCATATCTTAAACTTCGGCTTGACTTCGCAAAACGTTCGAATCAACCAAAAAGGGAATTGAACTTGCCTCAGCCCTATTTTCAATAACTATTGGTCGAATGGATAGCCCATTCAACTGAGCTCTTTCTTTCACACTCGGCCAAAGCCTCTATGAAGGATGAACTGATGAATTCAGAAGTAAGTACTCTTCTCCCTATAGTACATGAAGTGTGATGTAATACTTTGTGTAGTAGTACTCTGTTTAAATGTGGTGGAAAAAAGCCATGCGTGGCTGTTTTTCTTAAAATAAAGTCACATTAAAATTATTACGATATTGCATTTCACCGGGGCCATTTTCAATAATCCAAGTAAATATTTTTTAATCGCATGTATTGGCAATTGTATTAGGCAAGAGAAGCTTTCGAAAGGAGAAGGAGATTAGTGACGGGGATCGTTGAGTGAGGAGGTTAGGAAACGGCTCGTCAAAACTTTGATGTGGCGCGTGGTTTTGTTTGGAGTATGGCCGTACATTTGAAGCTTTTGAAATGCAGGTGTGGAGTAGGATGAAGAGGAATTGAGGAGGTGATTTGGACGGGAAGGGAAACAAACGAGGAAGTGCTAGGCCTGGTGGGGGGGGGATGAGAGGGGAATTGGTGGGAGGAGTCCTAAGGAAGCAGGAGAGATGGATGAAGAGCGAGGGGAGAATGTTAGGCAAACGAGGAAGGGGAAGGAATAGGATTGGGATGTAAGACGGAATGAAATATTAAGAAATCGAAGAGGGTTTCATTGTAGTGCTGGGCTTCGGGTCGTGATTTGTTTGGAGAGACAAGGGAATTGTCGCTGTACCGTTTAATTACTAGTGTCCACCCAAAACCTACCTTAACCGGTAGACTGCCAATAATACAAATAATTTTACGCAATGATGTGAGAAACTCACAAGAGTCTTTTAAAAATCGTGGTTTCTTCGTCAGCCGTGGATGAGTCAGTAACTTTTTTCTGCTCTTTAACTATTGTTTCAATGTCGTGCGTAAACCCCACGTTCCCCTCGAATTCTGGCAAGTGACTGCGCATGGTCCCAAGGGTGGCACATCTGCCAGCAGGCAACCCGGCGAGTCCCGCTCCTCCCCTCCCTTGATATTCCGCCTCCCACCCCACCCCCTCATGATCCCCTCCCGATCGCCCCTTCCCTCGGTTACAGTTTAATCGCCCACAAATCACCGCCGCCAATTTCTCAACATCCATATCGCATCTTTTTTAAATTGCGATTTTTTACAGGGAACACACCATAAAAAATCCATTCGGTTTTTATTCAGCACATTTCTATCGCAGTTTTATGCCATCGGTATCGGACGGGCTTTATTACTTAACTGTGCATTCATTAAAATATATCATTTTATTTACATAAGCTAATGGACATAAAAACTATTATTGTGCAATCCATTCTCACAATGCCGAAGCCTTATTTTCTCGCTGATTACGAAACGCGGCGGGAAAAAGGAAATGGCTCGAAGGAATTCTGCCTTTCTTGTTACTTAACATTCTCCCTAGACGCGTTTAATGGCCATAACCTTTCAGTTCAAGTAAAAGTAAGCATCGGACCGATTAACTCTTTAATTCAATTGCTTGGTTTTCGAGTTACGTTCTCTGAAAAATGTACAGAGGAATTTTCTGGGAAGTGAATGATTAGAAAATATTTCAATCGGTGTTTATTTACAGTTAACTCAAGAAAAGGTCAGGTCTCTAAATAAAGACAGTGGTATCACCTTTATTCACTATTGACCTCTTACTCTGCTATCTGGACGATATTACTTGCTGATAAACCTTATTTTATTAATTATAATTATGCCCAAACCTTTCCACGGCAGAGATAATACTAAGCAGTAAGACTGCTGCGTTTCATATTACGTGTCACATGGTACTTGCAAAAATATTGTGAAAAATTAAATTTTTCTTTGTGTGTGTGTGTTTATATATATATATATATATATATATATATATATATATATATATATATATATATATATATATATATATGTATATATACATACATTAAAAATAGGTCGTAGAGTTACTGTAATTTTGAATTCCTCACACTGTAATTCCACAACTTTGAGCCGGAAGCCGTCGATATCGTGAGTGATTTTATTAACATTAGTATATGGAGATTGAATTGTCATTTCCTCCTGTGGTGAAATAATTGAAAATTGATAGGCTATATATCCACTGCTTGCAAACTATGAATGGAGAGAATGACGCAGAGAATAGGACGAAAAGAAGAATGACAAGTGGACGAGCAAATGATCGAGAAGGCGTGCATGATCGTTGTGAATGTTTTTTCAATCTCATTCCCCGGATTGCATTGCCGGCGATTGCCAAGGCGCCGTCGGCGGCGCGATAATTATAGTGACGCGGGGCATTGAGAGGGAGCGAGGATGTGGGGCGGGGAAAGGAAAGGCAATCGACGCTGGGGGGAGGCGGACCACGGGGTGGGATGGGTGAGGGGGGGGGTGAAGGAGTCACAGCCGAATCCTTTGCGAGGAGAGCGGTCGGCAGTAGAACGTTTTGCGACTTTGGGTGCATTGGAAGTCAAGACAAGGGACGAAAGGGACCCGGAAAGGTGGACGCAGATCTCTGCCGAAGGAAATGGTCGGAATCCGTAGTTCACTTTGAATGTGTAGAAACCTTTTTACTTCACACGATTGTTTTTGCTGTCCACGACCTGGCTCTTTGGTAGGTTTCTTCATTCAGAGGACATTTGAAAGGCGTTGCAGAACGAACTCATGCGATCTTGACAGTCGTATGGATAAGGATTAAAATGGTGGCACCGTATCCAATATTTTCATACCCAATTGCTAAACTGCATCGCTTAATTTTTTTGAAATAATTAAATAACCGCTTACAAATTATAAGCACTGTCATTTTTTTCCCTCCCCACCTTTATTTCTCTCTCTCTCGACGCCTGTTGTACATATCTCGTCATCTCTCCGCCCAGTCTCGGATTCACTTAGCGCTCCAAACGTTGAGCGAACACTTAGTCAACGCACGTGATAGCGATAACTTGCACAACATGGCGGATACGAGTGAGTAATTAGGCGGGATATATGCGACAGGATTCTAATTTTAATTCTAATTTCTCCGTCGAGCAGTTGAACGGCTCAAGCCCCTCGTTGAGCACTCCTTCCGGGAGAATTACGTGTGGTGTCGCCCGATTTCCAGCCCCGGCTGATTTCTGATTGAAAAAAATCCTCATGTGTTAACGGTATGATACATCGCGGAAATTGATTCCGCTTTGCACGACGGTATTTTGTTTCTACATCTCAGAACATTCTTCCAGCGCGCTTACTTTGTCGCTTCCGGTGCTATTTTTCACTTTTTCTGTGCGAAGGCAGCCAAGGTCGAAGATAAAGCAAAGTGTGAGGGTTCTGTGATGAAGGCGGTGCTTTCAAATCCGGCATAGATCTCGCCAAGACACTTTATTGGAGCTTTAGTTTCAATTTACTATTTCAGATTCATACTGACTGTAAAAGCTATCTTTCAATGTTGTTTTCATAATGCTCATTGTTGTACAACATTTTCAAAAGTTTCACAACTGAGAGCTTGAGCCCGCAAATAATATATTTCGCTTGAGATAATGGTACTTGGGCGTGATGGCCTAGAGCTGTTGGATTACTTATCCAAATTTGAATACTTCTGTAGGGCCCACGGTTGGTTCGTGGGCGTGACTCTCTGGGAACCCTCAGCTCTATCCAAGTTCCGTGATTTTTCGGGGACCAGATATTCATAGCCGGTACAGAGAGAGGGACTGCCCCCCCTCCCCTTACTCTGCCAATGTGGGAATTCCACTTGCCGCATAGGGTTTAGTGCTGGGTGAACTCAACCATCACCAGCAAAACCAAACTTAGGGTTAATAATTATGGTTGAGTTAATATGTGCTATGAAAATAGCATTAATTATCCACATCTTAGTAGCTTTGGTAGCTTATGTCAGTCATAAGAATTAGCTATACACGCTATCGGGTGATATAACGCCAGGACATCCCCTTTTTTGTTAAACATTTTTATTTTTCAAAATAATTTGATGAAATTGGATCTAATATGCATCTCGGACCCAAAGTAAAGCTAACAAGTTGCTTCAGAATTGTTGCTGAAAATGCTTTCCTTTTCGGAATGTATTACTTTCGCAATAGATTAAGAATATGGTGCGCGAATCACTAGCATCGATGAGAACCGTTGCCAATCGTTTAAGATTTGTTGGACGTATCTGCCCAGGTTTTCTATTAGAATGTGTCAGTACATCGCAAAAATGAGAGTTGCAAAATTGTGTTAGTCTCTCCCTCCCCATCCCAAGTCGAGGGAATGCCTGGGGTGTCCGCATTTGGGTATCCGTCGGTGGTAGAGACGAGCAGAGGACACTCTTCTTTAAAATATGGTTTTAGGGAGCACCAATATGCACCAATGGTTGAAAAATTTCATTGGACATATGAAACCAAAAATCATATGTATGAGTTGATACCAGAGCACATTCTTAAACACATCTGGAAAACTCACGAGTTAGTGAGGAGAAATGTCGTCTTGAACATCGACTAACATTTATGCCAAATAGATTCGTCCTAGAGGAGAACGCATTCCCCTCGGTCTAGGCACACGATTTTTCCATTTAATTATTTCCATTTTATTATTTTAATTAAGGGGTGGGGGAAACCATTTCAAACATCAATCTATTTTTTTCGTATCTCTTTTATTTTTCTGTGGCAAATAATATGTATATTTATCCAAGGAATTCTATCCGCAACGTGTAAGATGCTTCTTCGTCTTTATCTGCGTGTTCTAAGTTAATTCGATCTTGCTCACATATTCCTATTGGTGGGTTCACATTGGCTATACACTTCATCTTGAAGAACTTGTCTTCAAATGTGTTCTTCAAAATCTGGATAAAGTTGTTTTCTTGAGTGGTTCTTGTTTTAAAATATTCGTTTGCAAAACATCATTTTTCTTTTGACCTGTTTATTCAATACCTTGGTATTTCCTCAAATCATTTTTGAATTTTCTCGATTTGTCCAGCTCTCGCCAAAACAACGTGCTTATCAGTGTCTTCGAGTCCTATCTTTCTTTCTCCTCTGTTGTGTCCATTGTCCACCAGTCACACCCATTGGCCAGAACGCTCAACACGTAAGATCTAAATAGATTTTTTGCCTCCATACATTTTCGCTCTGGGCAATTTAATAAAAGCATTTTCTTATTTTGAAAGGTTTGTTGCACGTCTTGATAAGAGTGATCATAAGTCAGTTTGACATAAAAGGTGAAGTAATAATCCCTGGTTTTCAATCCGAGGATTGGTTTCCCGTGGCTCCTCAGACTTTCCCGCCCCATGCCAATGCCTAATTTCCCTCATCACCCTTTGAGTCGACATTTCCCTGTCTCTGCTTCTCATAGTTCAAATATTCATTTATTGGGCATTTTTCCCTACTTCTTTCCTTCCATGCCTTCTCTAATTACCCGTACTCTTCCGTGAACTATCTGGCTTCAGGGCATTTCCAATCAATTAATCAATGTCCATTTCCTTGTAAGTGTCTTCCGAGGGATTATCTCCACAACCACTCTTTGAAGTGCATATGTATTTGTTTGCCTCTCTGTCTACTCACTTCATTTTCGGTATTTATGAACACATTTTCATCGCCTTCCAGCTTCTCTCTACTGCTACCATCGTCCAAGTCTATCTTTCGTAGGAGCGTGGACTTCATATATGCCCCTGAACGAATCGCTTCCTAGTGTCAATGCTAATACTGTTAGCTATTTGTGTTTCTTTCTTCTAGTAGAAGGGCTTCTTCGCCATTCCTGTTCGCCTTACTATATAACCCCATTGACGCTTCCACTAATGGTTATCCTGTTTCCTAAATAGAAAAACTCTTCCTCTTATTTAACTTTTAATTTCTCTAGTATTGCCTGGAGATTTTCTTTCCTAATTTGACTGCATACCTTTAGTTATTTAGCTTTAGTTTGAATCTTGTTTAGCTTGATGCTATATTTTTCCATTCCCTTCTCCATGTAGCTGGTATCCTTGTAAAATCTCCATTCTTTTCTGCCAGTAAATTTTCCGTCCGCATATTGCAACATACTTGGACTTATCCCTTCTCCATGAATTCTTACGATACACCTCATATCTTCACAGACACAAATGCAATGACGGAAACCCGCCAAATGGCGAACACCTTCATTCGCATGAAAAATAGATAGCATAAGGAAAAGGGATAGGAACATAAAGTATGACTTTCGCGTTTGAAAAATAAGAGGTTATTTTTGTGTTTTATTTTCATTTAGAATACTAGTGTATTTATGTAGTCAGCGATTAAAATTTAGCAGTTGTTATTCTTTGTCTTCATAAATTATATGTGTAAATAGGTATCCAGCTGTATCCATCTTTACTACGCGGCACATTGAACGGGTACACGAATCGTATCATCGAGAAGGACTCGAATATGAAAGAAAAATACTCAAGTCAATCAATGTACATGCCAATAGGCCACTAGATTCTGATCAGATAATAGCGTAAGTATTTTGAAAGTGCGAATAACTATAAAAGCATTCAAATAAGTCGGGAGTGTACGAGCTTCTCGTGTTTTCACCGCTATCGTTTGCTTAACTGGGCAACAGCAGCTTCGCCAGCATTCCAGCTGACGCTTCGAGGTCGAAGGTACACTGCTGCAGTTTTTGCCTCTTTGACGTCGGAGCCGTTTCGTCTCGTCGCTACCGTCTGATTGTTAGGTTGCCGGATAGCTCTATTCCTTGCGCTACGATGTGAATATATAGGCTCTTTTGTCCCTTGACTTGACCTCGATTGTCTCTTTTTAGAATGGCCATGGCTCGCTTCCTCAAATTTGAACTCATGCCCTGGATCGCTTTCATTCGGACGCATATCGGTCTTCAGGTTTCACCGATATAATACTTCCCGCATGAGCATATTCGGCCTATATCTCGTGTGCACGTTTCGGATTTTGGGTTTTACGGAAGTTTCAGGCGAAATCGTCGTCTTTCCAAGCAAGAAAACCCTGTGAAAACAAGACGGAACTCATTGAATCTATGACGCGGTAACCCTCGCACGAATTACTCGAGGTACGATGCGTGAATGTGCGTGCGCAGAGTTTAGTTTTGCAAATGAGTGGAGAAGGAGATTTTTGAATTTCGTGAGACTTTGTCTCTCCACGCTAACTTGGGTGACTTATCCTTCCCTCACGGATGGCATTCGGCCAAAGCGATGGCTCGGGGGAGACGCCCTCGAAGGGAAGGACGGACGCACTCGGCGTCAAACTACCCGGAGATCACACGCCTCGTCGTCCAATGCAACGTCCAATGCCGATGTCAACGGGCGATGTCCTGCAGGGGGTGATCTACCCCTGGGGGTTCGATCCCAGGTCCCCACCGCGGATCACCCTATCCCAGCACCCAACCCGTTCCCATGGACGCGCTCCCCCTTCCCCCCCTCGCCCGTCCACCCCTCTCCTCTCCCTCTTCAGGGCGCCTGCGCCGTCAGCAATCGATAGAAAAGAGAGCCCCGCCAATCTAAGGCGCCCTGACCACGTGACCGTTTTCTTCTCATCCGTTTCCCCTCTCGCTGCCCCCGTATGCAATTCCACCCCCCTCCCTGCCTCCCACTCCTTCCCTTCCCCCATCTCATCACTCGCTCACTCCGTCGGCCCGCCCTCCCTCGCTATTCCCAAAAGCCGATCTCCAGTCCCCGCGGAATTTCAATCTCCCTCCCAGTAATAGCTCCACCAATGTCCTCACCGTGGTGTCTCCTCGGGCGGGGGGGGGGGCATTCCCCCCCCCGCTATCCTCCCCGCCCACGCGGCGGAGGCGTGCATTGGCGCGTGGGTGCATTCCGGCAGACGACCTCCGCCACCGTGTCCTAATCCGAAAGCAACTCCTCGAGGATGAAAATTAACACGGAAATAGTCATTGTTTCTAGTAGTTGAACGCACGTACCGATACCTACTCGGCATTCACGAACGATAATTTCTTACGCTTCTGGCAGTATTCTAGGGATGAATAATGGGGATTTAAAATACTTATTTTCAACAAATTTTGATCAGCATAACATTTTCAGGCTCAACTTTGTGGAATTCCTTCATGATGAGGGTAAAGAAAGAAACTTTTGCACTTCCACAATAAAGATTTAATACTTCACACGACCATGGTTTCGATGCTGAGCATCATCATCAGGAGACATAAATGAAATATTTTTCAGCTTATATAGCCTGGCTTCATGTCTTAATTTGCCTGCTTGTCCGTAATGGTTTAACCCTCATTAAGGGACGGTCGATGATGATTACTGCCTCGGTGGGGGTGCGGTTTGTGGGGAAAGATTTTGGAGACTTTTAGGAAATTTAGGAGGGGGGAACGGGAGAGGTACTTCGTTTTGTTGACCACCTCAAATCTGTCCGACTGAAGGGATTCCAAAGCCTACAGAGTATTCAATCTGCGCCCTTTCTTTTCTATGTGAAGGAGCTGGGCTATAAAAGTTGAAAAATATTTCATTTATGTCACCTGATAGTGATGCGCATTATTGAAACCATGGTCGTGGGAAGTATTAAATCTTTACATGGAAGTGTAAAGTTTCTTTCTCTACCTTCAAATTGGGTCAGATAAAACTAAGCTGTTTGAGTTACATCGCCTGCTTTCAAGACAATTGGGTCATTATTTGCATTGATTTTCTATTAAGGCTCGACTTCGTGTTTCCACACTTTTCTGGTCCAACGATGGGCCAACTGTTCCCAAGGGACAATGCAACGGCGCGATCTAATTGAATAACATATATCCTCACTTGATCTTCAAATAAATCCAAATATGACCGCAGCTTAGCAGGCTTGTCCTTTGAATCTCCAAAAACGATAGATGCAAAATTATTTTAAAAATATATATTTAAGAAATATGTGTCTCATACTAAGAACTCTCTCTGCCAAACCGTTGTGCCAAATCTTCTCAAAACGAAGAAGCATCAGATTCAGGCTGATATTTGAAGGAACAGAACAGTTGCAAATATTTACGCTGCCAATTATTCAATTAACGGATTTATGATATTTATAGTTAAGAAATCAACGGAGCAATGCACAAGGAAGCAAAAGAACCAGCAGTCGATATTTTCTCTGGACAGGGAATATGATGTTATTGCCTTTTTTTTAAGATTTAGCTCATTCTTAGAATTAAAATTTACTCTCAGAATTTAATATTAGCTTAAATTTATATCCGGGCCAATATTTCGAAAATTTCCGTCATTTGTTTGTACACAATTTTAATCACTGTGCATCCACCATAAAAGTAGTATTTATTTACATTAATAAATGAGGTGTAACCGGACCTATTCTTACGGTATCAATAGTTTTAAATAATGATTTTTGTTAATTTTTCGCCAGCACCACTTGTAGGGGTACTAATGCCTGCAAAAGGATTCGACGATGCGTGATTCTTTCTTGTGCACCCGTTACTCGAGATAATATCTTTCTTTTACACATTCTAATTCTTTCGTAAATTGCTAGCATAACTATAAAAGTGTCCCAAAATTATTCACTCTTCTCATCCAATGACTTCCTGAGGAGGAAGCAGTCTATTCTTGGTGACTTTCAAGTAGAAGATATACTTTCTTTCCTTTTGATCGAATCAAATGCTGAAGTTAGCCTTTAAAAGTCTTATCCATTTTATGGAGCGAATATCCTCGCGTAATTACCCAAGAAAAACAGCAAAGCTTTAGCTCTGAACAATGTAGGGCAAGGAAATACCTGAATCGAGTGATAAAAACCCGGGCGGGTGGATCGCGGCGTCTGGGGGGTGGGGGGCGTGGAGGGAGCAGGGGAAAGAGGGGGCTGGGGGGGGCCTCCCCCGATAGCCACCTTCGTGTGTTCAGTTTGATCATCACTCGAGGAAGTGTTTTTTCCGCCTTTATTTTAGCGCATGATAAGGACACGGAGCGAGAAATGAGATATGCTTTTTAGGAATTTAGACCCGTGGAGAGATGGGTGGATGGGCGGATATGGTGGGCGGGAGATGAGGCGCGGATTAAACGGGCTTCCTCTTGCGTCAGTCACAAACGCCCGCTTTGTCCGTCGGCGCGCTCCCCGCCGCGGTGCCGTGCGGGGGAGTAGGCCTACGGACGCGTGGGCCGGAGGCGTTCGGACGCGTCCCTCAATGCTTTGCCATTCTCTCGGACGACGGACACGCACGCACTGCGCGCTCTTTTGACGCTCGTTACGCCGAGGAGGGGGAAGGGGAAAGGCTGTGACGTATTACGACGTCATAACATTTTTTCAAACTTTCCCCAAAGATGGAACAGCTGTGAAGAGGGAAAAACAGTAAGTTTTCTTCACAGATTAAAACTTTTTCCCTATTATTATAAATACGTCGGCTTCCCGTTAACTCAGTGATTTGCTACCTATTTCGGGAAAAAGTGTTGAGTGTTAAATCAATTTTTTTAATTGCTGTTCAAAATTAATGTGTGCGAATGGAGATTGTATGTTATTAATCGTGATAGTAATTTCATAAATGCCTAATGAACTCTAAATATACCCACAGTGAATTGCTTGAAAACATTAACATTCATTATCTTTCTTCTATCTAAACACGATTTTTATTCATTGGTGTTATCAAAAAACGGCACGGTCAACATTCGTATAAGTGTGAATGTTTCCTGATTTAAACTTACTTTCGCATTCCATTGTACTTAACGTTAAGAGGTTGATTCTAAGGTTCATGTCCTTCTAATTTACAATTTTCCAGGTGGATAACACAAAAAAGGAAATTTTAATTATTTCGTTAAAATGTTTTATTCTTACTTCTTGTTTGCCAAGCAGCATTCAGCAAATTCTTCGTGAAGATTATTCCTATACGTAAACCTCCTTCATTCCGTTCCTCTTCTCGGTGTTTTACACACATGAAAATAGCAATTTGATTCACCATAACAAGGAAACAGTGCGATGAAATCATCGTTCACTTTGAATCCGATTTCTGGGCGAAGTTGTAATAATTCTGAGAAAATTCATTTTATTTGCTAATTACTATGTTTGAAGCTTTTTCCCTTCATGATTTCATTCCGTTATTTAAATTGTTTTAAATCATTAAAATTGCATTTCAGAGAAATGATTGATTTACGTTTTTGAGCATTGTCCGAGGAGATACTGTAAACATGTTGATTATATCACTGCAAGGACTACCGCCTAACCTTACGAGTAAATATTTATTACGCTGTAATAAACTGAAAAGTACCGATGCGAAATTGTTTGAGGGGCGCGTTGATTTTTCAGTTCCTGACTCTACTTGCATAAATGGGCACGTGAAGTGTCGAAGGATAGAGAAGGGAGAAGGGGTGAGAAGGGAGGCATTCAGCCTAAAGTTGCCCTCTTTTTATGACAGTGGTGCAACAACTGGTTGACCTCTTCGGGTTCTCAGAGAGAATCATGGCTCGAGGAAATTTTTATGATTCAGAGTTTACGAGAGAGATTTATAGTAGCAACAGGAACAGAGACGCCGGGAGACATTCTCTCGCTGTTTTTGCCTCTCTCTCTCTTTCTCCTTCATTCCGATCCGATGCATTCCGCATAAATTTGAGCTCAAAATAATGCAAAACCGTTGTTTAAGTCAGTCCCTTTCGTTCTGCCTTATTTATTTTTATTCTGATCTAAAATTAACGCCATTTTGTGAACTTTATCTATTAGTAATGAAAAAATAGTAACTTTGTGATTCCACAGAAAATTTATTTCGATACGACCCAGGTTTCGACGTTCGACGTCATCTATGGAGCTTTGACTAAAACAGCGGTAGATTATTTTTGGTTCACTTGAATGAACACCAGTAATGGATTTATTTAAACGCATATTTAATATCGGAGAAACTGTATTCTATGTGCAACAACAACTGGTAAAAATTATTGTTATGTTTTAAATTATTATTGCTTCAAAGGAATTCAATCTACACATTGCCTACCGGCTCTATCCACTCACCTATATGTACCTATTTACTCTACGCCCGAGGAAGACTATTAGAAGAAGGAAGACGATTTCTGCGAATATAGGCTGTTGGATATTATTATTTTTCGCAGAAGAAGTCAATCTACTCTAGTGCTAAATTAGTGCCAATCGGTGCGGTATAATTCATAGATTTAACACGAAATTGATTAATTATAATGCATCAATAACAGAGTGTAAAAATAATATACCTTGTAATGCACCCTTAGCGGATGACTTCGTTAAAAGTTACTGCTGCGGCATTTAGCGCAGTTTCCTGAACATGATTAATTAAATTCGCATCAATACAATTTTTAAAATAAACATGATAATTTCAAATAATAAAATATGTTTAATGTTCAGCATACTAACTGAATAAACATGCATTGTTTTTTCATGCATTACCTTGATGTCATTGACATTACGATTTTATAGAATAACTTACTAAAGAAATTTAAAATATTTAAATTCAATTTTGAAAAATCATTTTAAAAAATTTCGTAAAGAAATGCGTATTCAAGGAGCCGCGCCAAGTCAACGGTTGAAGCAGGCAGGTGATGAAATTGATATCCAAACAAGAGTACACGTTAAAGTTGGTTAACTTGGTCTTATAATTCATTCCTCTTTAATGACACTGCAGACATATGAAATCCACGGAAAGCCACACTCGTGACGGCGATGCAATTTAGGCATAATATTTTAATTTTTTCTTGCATGTATGTATGTGTATATATATATATATATATATATATATATTTAATATATATATATATATATATATATATATATATATATATATATTTATCCTGTACTCTGATAAATGTGCTATAATTGATATTTTTAGCATTTATAATTTTATTAAAGCCATTCTGGGCCAAGAAATTCCAGCAGCGTCTGCGCATGAAATACACAATTTCACATTATTTGCAGTCGACAGGTTCGAATGGGGTCGCTGAGTTTTTGGGAGTCATTATGCAGTGACGCCTTAATGCGAACCGGAGCCCCAGCCATGCTATTACCGAGCACGGCGAAGAGAGCTCTCCAGAATCCATTCCGTTTATCGCTGGACGGGTTTCTTCTTCCAAGACGGATCGTGGACATTAAAATAATGCTCGGAGGAAAGTCACCTGAGTATCTCATCCTATTTACCGTAATTATATCCGTGCATATTTTTTTCGGCAAGGAAAAATAATAAAATACCCCCAACCGTCTCACGGGCAGTCGTGATTGATTTATATCCGCAAATTAATAAACTCGTCCCAACTTGGATTTTTTCGACGTAGAACGATGACAGTGTAGAAGATTGAGATATCCAAATTTGGTCATCGAGTCCGGCAGATTCGGAAAAGCGTAGGAAACGATTTATTATTTGAGGCCATTCACGGAAGCTTTAGCAGCGCCGTAACGGAAGCGGCATTTTCATGACGTCGCCATTAGTTACGCTCCCCTCTTCGGAGAGAAACTCCGTCGAGAAGGATTTCGTCGGGATCCATCACACGCAATGCCACGCATCGAATGCTTAAAGCCTCCCTGCCTGACGAGAGGGATATCACCAGGCCGAGTGGCGCGGGGGGAGGGGGCTTATTCGAGGGACGCCCCTTTTCGCCGATGGACGTCCCAGGGGCTTCTTTTTGTCACCTGCCCCACCTTTGCCCCACCTCCTCCCACGATCCCAACTCGCTCCAATGTTTCTATTGCTCACTCCCACATGCGCACAAGGATTGTATGAAAAGAATCGGTAACATTTTCTTCCTGACGTCTACGCGAAGTGCAGAATTCAGATAGACGTGAAGTGTGCGAATGATCGCAGTTCGAATTGAAATTGACATGATGACAGTGTAACCCATTATCACTAGAAATTTGGCGATGCGGAAGACTGCGTTTAACTCGTCCTCCCTAAGGTCTTGACGGATGACCAAGAGGAGAGTCTGCTTGCGAAGACCTTCTGCAACGGCATCGCAACGATTCCCCACCCCCTTAAATTCCCAACTTAGCATCAGCAGGCGATTTAATATTCCTAAAAGTGAAATCCTCTTTCGAAGGACACCACCATGGGATCCTTAATGCCGTCAAATAAGATTGCACGCGTACCCTTCAGAACCTTCCGGATTTCACCAACCAGGGAGCCTTCGAGTGGTGGAAAAACCGCAAGGGCAAAAATGTGTTGACGCTGTCAAGGGACGTACTTTGAAGAATTTTGAAGTATTGCAGCAATATCTGAAATAATTCTACTTATCTGACAATTTTCCCGATACATTTTGTGCGAAATAGGTACATGCTGTGAAATACTTTCCATAGGTTCCTATCATATTGTTTAGGCATTAAAAGATCCAGCCATTAAAGGCTAGATTGATTACGATTTTAACCCCTCATCTCTCTTCATCTCCTAATTTTAATTTTTTAAATGTGGTTTAAAAACCTAATAAGTGGTGAGGTCTTCACTCCAGTGGCCATATTGCTGATGCGTGATTGGTGCCTAAAGTACAATCCAACGATTGATTACGATTGATAATAAGACTTACCATTGAATGCGAAGGTTTCTTGAATATTACTAACACTGCAAGATGGATTAAAAAGTCGAGGAATGAGGATAATTCAGAAAGGAATAAATTACTAGAGAATACCTACAATGACGAATCCATACGAACTAGTATGAGAAAAATAGATTTTGGTAATCTTTAGGGAAAAACTATTTGAAATTAAAAAAATCCTGATATGCTTGCATTCAATTCTCTAGTTCGAGAAAGGTGCTCAGGAATTTTGTCAATTGGTCAGAGAAAGGGAATTTAGCTTTAAGGAAAACGAATCAGGCCGTAGACTCGTGTCCCGGATGTAACATATTTCTCCCATGGAAATGTAATTTGGATCCGTGGTTCAAGTCCGGTTTCCTCAATAACTTAGTTTGCCTTTTCTCTGTGACCATACGTATATATGTGTGTGTAAAATTATATATATATGTATATATATATATATATATATAAACATCGAGCGTGAAGAGAAAAATGGACAATGACATTTAATCAAAGGCGGGGGCATACCTCTCGCGCTTCTTCGTTTTTCTCGTTTGTAAAAAGCGTGACACGTGCTGACTTTGGGGTTCCGTAATGGAGCGAAATCTCCTTAAACGTGTCACCGCGGCATTCCACGGCTGCAAAGCGGCTCTTCTTTCTCAAATTGGTCCCCCAACACTGACAATGAAATGCTTTACCCGCGCACACGCCACCCACCCTCGCACTAATCTCGCTTGAAGCGCGGGGTTGGAGGGGGTGACTTCTGGTCCCCCGCCGCATGGGGACGGGACCGAGAGCAACGCCCCTATCGCCGGGTCCACGGGGGGGGGGAGCCCCGTTCGCTGCCTCACCGTCCGTCTCTTCACCCCCTTCCTTCAGGGGGGAGAGGGGTGGAGGTGGGCACCGAATCCGCGGATTACGCTCCCGCCCAGCACAGCACCCGCTTGCCGTTTTTCATTTGTCTTGCCCCGTCCAGGTGGGCGTCGGATGGGTGGGTGGGGGTGGGATGAGGGGCCGTCACGTTTTCCACCCTTCACTCTCGCCTCCGACCAAGGTATCAACTTGTCAATTCCGATCCGTCAAAGTGTATGTTAATGAAATTAGATTGATTGAGTAATCGGTTAACAATTAACCTGTTCGCCTGGATGAAGATTAGCGAGGGACGCTCGAGGTCAAATATAAAAAAGGTCTCAGTGAATACTTACATCGGCCATTTGAGTTAGATGAATTATCTTGCTGCGTACGACATTAATGTTTCGTTTTTATATCCTAATCGGTCTAACAATTTAAAAGAAAACGGCATAGTATTCATGTTTTACATCCTGGAGTTTACACTGACTCGTAAGCGATGTGAATAATAGTTAATACTTTAAATGTCTCTTTTTTTGATCAAAGTGCTATTTACTTTTCATTCAAAGAGCAAAAATTATAAATATTTCAAGGCGCTGTCGTGGAAAAGTGATCATGGTAGTTTAAATCATTCATCGTTAATCTTATGTTCTTTAATTCTGGGATTGGTTTTGAGACGGCGCTCATTGCTTTTCTCTGTCGTACAATTTATCGTCATGTCACAATGGTTTCTCGGTGTCATCCCTATAATTTGTGGAGCCATCAGTATCAGTATTTTAGCGTCAAAGAATGTTAATTATTTTCGGAGGTTTAAAACTAATTAATTAGAGATAAATATGAGAGGTCGTCCTCTGATATTTTTTTCAAAGTAATCCAATATTTTGGCACTCTTGTAGTTTCCATATTTTTGAGGAGAATTGGAAACTAAATGATTTCTCTCGGTCGTCTTTAATATGTTTTTTATGACTTTGGTGATGGCATCGCCTTCCGTGAGTGACGGGGAATGGAAGGTCACATTCTGCTACATTGCTCTCTCAAGAGTTCTCATAAATAATGCTTCCATAAGATTTATTTAATAATCTATCATGAGTAGACCGTCACGAATATATAACAAGTATATTTTAGCATTGTGCTTGCCTCCGTTTAGGAATCTCCTTTTGATGATATTGTCGAATGTCAGAAAAAGAGGTTTCAGTTTTAATTTACCGAGTAAGCGATCACTGAATCTTCATTCATTTGAAACTTGCACACTCAAGAATACGTCCTTTAGCACCTAGTGGGATCAGTATGGAAGACGACGCATCGCAGAGCCAACACAGCTGCTTATTGATTAATTACAGTGCCATTAACGTCGATTTCCGGCATATTCCGTCCACTTTGCTCAATCGCATCATTTATTTCTATTTATTCTTAGATAATGAGACCGTAAGAGTTTTCATATCTGAAGGAAACACTTTTGTTTTAAATGTCATCTTGTTTTCAAGAAAAAGAAGATAGATAGTTTTGTGCTGCGGAAATAAGCAACTGAAAGATGCACCGCCGCCGCACTGAAGCACGGCGTGACGCGTGATGCAATCACTCCCGCGGCGGTGACGGAGGCTGGAGTGCCTCAGCGGCGTCGGCTCAGCATTCTCTCATTTTTAAATAGGAGTTCAAATGAGTGCGGGATGCAGTCACTAATTCTTGTTTTCCTTCAACGCAAAAATCGTTAAATGCGTTTCCGCCGCGTCGATGACATCAACACGTACCACCCCTGAAGAGGCCTACGTATGCCGAGGCTGTCATAAAAGTCAATGTCATGCACGTAACTATCAATTTTGTGTGCTGTGCTAACGGATAGCATGAATAAATAACTGTTTGAGCATTCATCAAGTTAATTCTGGCTGACATGGCGTGCCAAGAAGGTCCGAGCGGGGCCCGCGGTGGACGATGGGGGTCACGGCGATGAAACGTAAGACTCGCCGCCCGCGACTCTAAATCCGACCCCCACTCGAAGGCCAATGGGGACCAAAGGAACACGTTTAACAGTTGTTCCTATTACGTGAGCAGTTCATGATACAGCAAACGTTTCGAAGAATTCAAACTGTGAACGGAAATTACATATCTACGACGGACCTCATTAATCGATAACAGAATGTTCCTTAAAATTGAGAAAAGTCATGTGACCCTTGGTGCATTCTCATTCGCGTAGCGTCAACGCTCGGCAATAGATCGTATTCTTATGAGCTTTTTTAAATGTTACATTTACGGCAAGTAAGAAAGTAAGAAAACGACTTTTGAGGAGTTAAAATCGATATGATAGCGCAATAGGGAACCACGCTTGTACATTTTATGCACACTTCCCCACTAGGCATGGGGGTTGGCGGGGGGGGGGAGAGGCATGGGAAACCACCGTCATCAGCTCATCACTTGCGTGGGCGAAGTGCTTAATTAATCGCCTCATTCTCCTATTCTTGCCTTCTTGGGGGTTTAGTACCTTGGGGTTTTGTGTCCATCAAATGGGCCAACGCATCCTCAGTCCCCCACCCCCCGACCACTCTCTGCTCTGGCCCTCCGTCTGGAAGCGGCAAATCAAAGGGGGGGCGGCCGGGGACCTCCCGGTCCACAACAAGACAAAACCCTTCGTCTTCCCATTATTTACCTCCCCTCCAGTGCGTTCAATTCATGAACAATCACGTGGATAAATCCAAAAAACTCGCACCTGAGAGGAAACGTTTTGATTCAGACAGTCCCCTTCGGACCAAAGTGTTTATTTCTTCAAGTCTTGTCTGAGACATGACTGACGTTTGGCTTCCATATCCAGAGTTCTGCTTTCACGGACTAAGACTCAGCACTCGTGCTAGAGCTCAGTCTGTAGTTGCGAATGGGTCAAGGGGATTCGCTTTGTCAAATGACTTCTGGCGTTTAAACACAGGTTAATAGCCATCCGAAGTCTACTGAAATGCTTATGCTAGAGCACTGAAGAAACACCCATTATCTACCATAAGGTGGAGAAGTCAACGTGACATTGGTAAAATATAGGTACACATTTGAATTTTATCTTACATTTTTCATATACTGATTACCACTGACACAAATACAATACTTATAAAGTATTAACGTATATACTTAGCTTTGTATCGAGTGTTTTATAACGCATTGAAAAAACTACTAATTAATCATGAGAAGGATTTCAAGTGATGGTGTTTGCACTCGATTAATATGGCATTTAATAATATGATAGTGTTCAGGTTTATGAAAACGAATTGCCCCCGACCGCTGGAACCTCAGCAAGCACCAGAAGTGTACAGGGATGCATGCGACCATCTGCGCTTCATCCATCACCGTGGGAGTCCTGACGAAGCGCCTCTTTTACCTCGTCTCTCTCCGAATTTCGCCTTCTTCCCATAGCAATCGTGCTCTTTCTCTTTCAGCCAATCAGTGTACTGGCACAAGTGAGTATGGTCACGCTGTGGCATGATAGGCAAAACGTTTGCTAACTGCTTTCGGGCTCCAATCTTGGTCAATGCCTCCAAGTGCGTCAGCAAATATTTAAATGCATGCCGAGTGATTTCCTGTGTAAAAGATGCGTGAACCCATGGCGAATGGCGCGTGGAAAGGAAACGGGATGAGGAAATGAATCCACAAGGGGCTAAAGTTGGGCTATATGTTATGATACATGATTGCCTGATACGGTAGCGGTAGAGGAGTGAGAAATATTGTCCTGTGAGCACTTCACGTAATAAGTTCAATTACGAAATTATATAACCTAAACATCGCCACTTAGCAGGCATGTGCACCTCACACTGACGCACCGACAGGCTGTTATCTGACGAACTGTTTGGGATACGGTGTTCCGCCATCCTTCTTGCAATTTGAAAACTACGGAAAAGTCGCGTCGCTCAAGAAAATTGACTTTCAAAGTTGGAAGCCACAAAATAACCATCCAAACGATCAGATTATCGATAAGATTTCATAATTAATTTCAGGATAGATAGATAGGCTTTGAAAAGTTTGAGGTCAAACTACCTTTCCCTAAGAAGGCCAAGATACGTAGCGTCTGTTTAAATTCACGGAGAGAGGCAGGTGAGACGCAGACTTTTAGAAAGGTAGACGGGACGTTAATTTGTCACGTGGCGCCGATGTGTGACCCTAAATTCCAGTGGTGGATTCGACTATCGAGGTGAAATAAGAGAGACAGGCCACGTCCACGACGAATCGGAATGTGCTTCTCAATCTTACGATAAGCAATCATAAAAAAATGCAACCCAAGCACCTGAATACACTTATTAAAGACCAAAATTAAATGATTTCGTCAAGCACATCAATTATCGCATGATGTACATAGGCATACTTACATGCATGTCGAATAGTGAGTATTTATGTATATGGGGAAATATATATTCAAATATATACGTGGACACGTGCACGCATGTACTTGTATGTCTGGGGCCCTAACACCCCTGCCTCACGCGCGGCTTCAGGGAATTGGGTTGGTTTAGATGTATTGGCACTACCCGTGGGTATTCAATAGTTGAATCACGGAGAAGTAGTGGGCAGTATTGTGTGGCCGGGCAGCATAAATAGTGAGCGATTGAGGTGGCGAGGAACCTGCCCCCTCTCTCTCCATGCCCTGCTCATCCGTCGCCCCTGTTCCCAAAGGAGGCGACGGACCCCCCGTCACCCCGCGCCCCCCTCTCGTATTACATGCGAGCGTGCGTGATGGAAGGGTGGCGGACGACCCGTGACGGGTGAAGCCTTTTGTGTTTGTGGAGCGGGTCGGGGAGAGGAAGGGGTGAAGGGACGGGGCGAGGGGGTCAGGCGGCTGCGTGCGCTTTTATGTTCGCATGCATTTAAGAGTGTACATATATATATATATATATATATATATATATATATATATATATATCTGTGTGTGTGTGTATATATACACACACACACACACGCCCACACACAATACCCATGTGAGCGGGCAAGGGGGCGGCGGAGGGAGGGGAGGCGAAGGGAGGGGGGCGGAAAGGGGCGGTTGCGTAATTAAACCAATCCTTCGGTGGTCGCGTGCACTTCGGCCCAGGAACCCCTGCGCACACCGCCCTCCTTTCTTCTCTCGCTTCCCCCAACTCTACCCTCACTCACATGCTCTCTCTCTCTGTCCTCCTCCCCTTTCTCCTCCTCTTCCTCTTTCTCCTCCTCCTCCCACTCCCACCTCCATTCCTGCTCTTTATTCCCATGATTCGAGTGGAGATGAATACAATGGCGTTGACGATTGGAGCAATCTTCGTCGATTTAATTGGGAATAATCTACAAGAGTAGACTAGATCAAGGCATCGTTTATCCATGCATAATTTCACTTTCATTTTAATAAAGAGGATTGGTATCAATCAATCTTAGGAAGCAGGCGGTGATGATGACGATTTTATTCGTGGCATAATATTTCATTCCTCTCTGCAGCCCATTTTCCTGAGCAATAAAGTAATATTGGTGGCAATAGTCAGATCCTTTGAGATGAAACCCAGGAGACATTCCTTCCATCTTCTCTTTAGCGTTTATATCTGTACAGTTGAAGTGATTCTTGTTCCGTATTGTCATTATAGGACACTATTTTTGCGTTCTGGCATTGAGGCCATTGGCAACATTTTGATTGCAAATTGTAAGCAGAAAAAATGTAATTATTGGAGAAAGATAAGAAAAGGGTATAAAAAATCGAAATGATAGAAATTGAAGGAAATAGGGAATGAAAATTGCTTTAAATTGGATGGTTTCACTTAAAGTATTTTAAGCAAGGGATATTAACACTGTTTCAGGGCAATTTTTGTATTTAAGAATTCTCATTTTCATTTGAGTGATTGTTCGAATTCCCAGCCTATCTGTAAGATTACAATATTTTTCCTTCCAGGGAAAACATAATTTTCAACATTTCTCAAATTTTCGATATTACAAGCTTTTTTTTTAAATTCAGCACTGCACAAGTTAGTTAGTTATTACATTTTTCGAGACTACTCATTTCACCGAATATTTTTTGTCCATGTCGCTAACTGTAAGTCCACAACCCGGTCACAATATCACATGCTCGATACATCAATGCGTCAAATCTGTCAACCAGCTTATGAATACTTGCAAATTCTGGAAAGCGAGATGTGATGTGAGGATGAAATATAAGTCAAATCCAAGTAAGATAAAAGTCATTTTCAGTTCAAGTACAATTAAGTGCCCAAGTATTATTTTGTGAACTACCGTTTGTGAAATAGATACAACGATTTTGTGAATGTGTTATCACGCTAACTATAATACACACGACACTTAGATACATTGCTAGAAAACTTGAACTCAATTTGCTAACGTAAACGACTGTGAATTCTCATCATAAGTGCATATACTTCCAAGCTTAGTATGTCTTCTCAGAGCTAAGATAACAGTTCTCAGGATGGTAAGAAGATGTTAGGACCTCAACGAAAGTGGTTTTCATTTCACTTAAACATTTTATTCAAATCTAAATTGGAGATTATCCCTTCGTGTCACCACGAAACGATTATGGTCTTAATCTTAGGATAACAAGGGCAAGCATTCCAGCGCACAGCTAACTCTCTGCGCTTGAACAAGTTGGATCGGTGTTGGCATTGAATGCAAATAAGAGGCTAACGATGGAAATACTAGTAGATCCCCCAGCGTCCAGCCTACGTAAGCCTATTCTTATACGTGAGTCAAAATGGTTTCAATCAAAACCAAGAATGGCGTGTTTTCATACCTATTTCCTTGCCTACGCTCATTCTTATCTTTTGTATTTTACATTGTGTAAAGGAAACGGGACATCATTTTGGTATCATGAGAGTCTATAAGGCCCTCCCTCTATTATTATCTGTTGATACCTGCCGAGTCATGGAAATACTGCGTTGATGGCGATAATTCGCCCGGGGCTCCGGCGCAGACTTATCAGCGCTGCATCTTATGCTGCGTGGGGTTTCATTTCTGGATTGTCTGCATGGAAATTAATGGAGATGTATTAATTTAAAAGCAATTAATTTGCTCATCATCCGCCCGACTGTTTCGGGATGCGATTGAGTGTTCGTCGGGAGGTTGATTCCCACGTCATCCCGTTTCCCTCTATCCCCCCTACCTTCCCCTCAGCACATACCCCCCCTTTCCTTTCCCCCTTCCCACCCCCCAGGGCCCAATTCCGTCCTTTGTTTCCCCCAAACCGTCCAAGAGCCGCTTTCCAATTGCAATGATCGATATGGGATTGAGCTTATCACCGCGCCGCCTGGCAGTAGTGAGTGATGCCATCCATCCCATCACTTCACTTCCCCGAAGGATCGTCGAGATGGCGGTCGATGGCGGGTGATGGACGCGTAGGAACGCGCGCGTCCCAGAGACTAACTCCCCAAACATGCATTCTCCGTAAATGGTCACGCACTTCGGGCGTGCACGACAATGATCTCGTTTCGTGAACCATAAATAAATGTATCCGTCTAATTTCAGCACCTATTATGAGTAATCAGCGGAATATTTTAAATATTATCCTGCCGCAAATGAGGATGGCATGAAAAGGTCTCATTAAAAAAGAGTACTCATCAAAAGATATTTTGACGCAAGTCTTAAGCATATGATATTTCTCTTATGCTTTTCATCATTTCAATTGTAATGTTCATGCACTGGAGAAACGTTGCGCAATGTGGAACTCAAAATATTCTCTCTAAGAATATCTTAAAATCCCCCAACCCGCCTCATCCACTTAAAAACACCTCCCTCCATCGACCATTATTATTATTTCCCTGAGACTGTCCCCACCGTGAGACATGCCCTCTCATCTGTTCCGATCTCCAGTCCCTCACAACCTCACGTCAACTGTTCCCACTCCCACAGTCTCTCCAGAAATGACATCTTCAATACTCCATTCGATCACTGATTTCTATCACCAACTTTCATTCCTACTTCCCGTCCTAAATCTGGTAACAACATGCAAGTTGACCCGTGAGTCCGCATACATCTGGGCACCAACCCCAAAGTCTCAACAGCATTTACAAGATTTTTATGAAAAGTATCGGTAAAAATTTATTCTTGACGTGTGCGTGAAGTGCTGAGTTCAGACCGTCGGTAAAGTGTGTGCATGATCGCAGATCGTATTGGCATTGATACAGGATGACAGTGCACACACCCTTATCACTGAAAATTTAGCGGCACGAACGATCTGCGCTAAGATCGTCCTTCCGAAGGTCTTATACGACCAAGAGCAGAGAGTTGAGTGTCCGCTTGCGAAAACCTGCAATGACATCACGACGATTTCCCAACCCTCTCAAAGTTCTAACAGCATTAGCAGAATATTTCCTGTTCCAAAAATGAAATCCTCCCTCAAAGAACACCACTATGGGACCCTAAGTGCCCTCAAAGAAGCTTACATGCGCACCATTAAGGACCTTACGGAATCCACATACCTTGGAGCCTTCGAGCCCTGGAAAAGCAGTTATCAAAATTGTGTCCACGCTCAAGGGATAAACTTTGAGAATTTTGAGGCATTGTAGCAATGTCTACTTAAATAAAGAAATACTATACTTAAATATCTACTTTTGCGAAATTTTTCCTGATAAATTGTGTACAAACCTTGAATTAATCTCCCTTCTTCACCCACAACATCCCCTCTACCCATTTCCTCCCTTCAACCTCCAGTTTTCTTCATAAATGTTACTATGAGAAGATTTATAAAGGTTTTATACAAATCTATAATTGCAAAGCTTTCTCTTACATCGTTCTCTTCTATCTACTAAGTTAATGCAATAAATTAGGGTGATTGCTTCAGAGACACTAGAATGCTAATTTGGTTTGATCTATCTAGTATTGATTGGCGGGCTTACAATTTACGTATTTGCCCTAAAGCAGTAAATAATACAAAAGACATTTCATAATTAAAGTAGTTTTTGTTCGATTGAAACACCAAAATAATTTTAACACAATATATTCATTAAATGGGCTACATTTTTGGCAGTATTTGTTCTTTCTACATTTTTGATTATTCATCATGTAAAACCTATGATGAAACGTCTTTTAATTTTATTTTCACTTGTAAACCTAGTAAATTTAGAATCACGTAGACCTACGTCCTCTCCGATGAAATCCTTAAAATGTAGCCTTCAATGTGTCCATTTTGTATTTATATTCTTATCAGACGGTTTCAATCGTGATTTGCTTCGAACCACGCGTCAATACTCCATGCTGGCAGTCCATTATTTTCAATTTTCTCAAAAAATATTTTTATCCTGAAGTTAAATAGCCACGCGAGGAGAAGCCATATCTGAAAATCTTAAGTATCAGGAAAATGTCGAAAGACATGGAGCTCTTTTCTCAACGATCTTTCCCTCTGCTTTGCACGACATTATTGATTAAGATATATTGAAAAACCCCTCATAATATATTGCTAGGATTTATTCCATTACTATATTAACACTGAATGTCTTCGGATATTAAAAACGTCTTTTAAAACCATTTTATTAGCTTTTTTAATTAACATAAAATTAATATTTAATTTGCCATTGAACAAACGTTCTAAGTGATTTTGATTCTCAGCAAATATAACTAGACGTTCCTATTGCACTTTAAAGGCTTTTTGTGAAGTCAATGCATTATATACGATAAAATACCATTTAATTCTGCAAACAGCTCCTATCATCATGATGAGATATTTATTTCAAATGGGAGAATTTTGTCATAACATCTTATCAGATAGCATCAACAATAAGTGCGTCGTTTCTTAGCTGGAAGGGGTGAAATATATTTTGAATAATGGCAATCCTGTACATCAAAGTGATCCTACTAATGTAAATATGAGCAATATATATACTTAATTAGGCACTAAAATTGACTAAAACAAAAAAAAATGAACCTTCACAAATAAGATACAATTAGAATCTCATATCTTTAGATTTGATTTTGTTAAATATTTAAGAGCTAAAAATACCGAGTAGATATTTGAAAAAATTGTTTTTTCTTTAAGCTATGTTCAAGCATGTTATGTTATTTTTCTTTTTCTCGTTCGCAAAAAAAAACTACTGCATCCCTCAGATAATACTGTGTGAACTCTCGGAAATTTATATTAAGGCTCATTTTCTATAATAGCTAATCGAAAATTATCAATACTAAGGAACAAATCAAACTACCCTAATTAATATGTGCATGAGTGTGTATATGTGCATATCAACACTGTAGCTTTAGGAACGCTTCGCCCAAAAAATCTGTACCCATCTGAGATAATGCCTGCTGGTTCCGCTGACCACTTGCTTTCTGTAGCCTTCCTTCCATGTGATCACCATCACTCCATAATGACCCAGATTATACATAAGTATGCCTGAATCTCGAATCACTTGAATTCTATCTAATAATTACCAATATGCGGAAGCCCTTTCCCTTACAGTCTTGGTCAGTAAATAACTTCCGCACAGTAAATTTAATGCTCTTTCATCGGCATTACTTATTACTATTTTGGCAGTGAAACCACAATTCTAAACAACGTGCATGCAAAAGTCTAATTAAATACACAGATATCGTTCGCAAGTTGACGAATGTGCATAACTCACATTTGTGTATAAATAAAAATTTTTTCCAATAACGCGTTTTTTTCCATTTTACAAGATCATGAGAAATTATTAGTACACGGTATAGATTATTTATCGTGCGTTCTATTGAAGTGCTCCAGCTTTGGGCAATAAAGCCATACACCAACAAACACACGTAAATCGGTAGCAGATCACGTAAGTACACCAGGAAACATGAACTCCATTTATCGCCTTCCTGACTAGAGTTTATCATGTCATTAGGAGGAATCCGATCGACTACAATTGACCTGCAAGGCAATTTAGCCAAATGATAGCCTTTCATTTGAATGCATTGGAAACTGCCGACCGAAAACCTCACTCCCGCGTGAAGACTAGTGTGAAACAGCCTGGCCACCTCCAAAGCGTGTTACGTAATCGAGATGAATGGCCAAAGACGGGAAAGTGCGAAAAGAGGCCTTTGCCCGAAGAAGAGTCGCGAGAAGGTTCGCGTATTCTATGGCGCCTTGACGCCCGAAGTCAAAGCCCTCTGCGCGGAGGGCAAGAAAACTACGAAAACAAAGGAACACCGTCAAAGGCAGGAGGAAAGGAAAGAATGACACAGTGGAGGGATTTCGTGGCAAGCAGGGGATGCGTGGGGGCCGGGATCGTTTCTCGGCAGCGTGAGACGCAACTGAAACGGGTGAAGAGAACTCGGGGTGTGGCGACCCCCTCACGGCACGGTTGAATAGCGTCGGCCTACCATTTCGATGACGGCCGCTTTTAGTCCTCAATACGACCTCCTGTCCAGAAGGCCTGCGTACCGAACCCCACCGCCGTCGTGCCTCCTTCCGCGCCCCACCCCCAGCAGCACCTCCCCTCCTCCTCCCACCCGTGAGAATCGATTTGCAGCTCATTCGCGAACACCAGGTGCGACGATACTCCGCCCCCCTCCCTCTCCACCCGCTTCCTGTTCTCTCTCAGCCGCCCCCTCCCCGCCCCTCTCGCGATCGGAGAGGCACCCAAACGCCGCCCCCCATTTGCTCATCCACTCCCTCTCAGCCCCATTCGCGTGGCCCACACCGCCGGCCCTCCGCCCCCATCCCCTAGATTACCGTCGGCATTTACTCCGCCCGCGGAAAGCGCCATTGCCCCTCGATTGGGCTCTCTCTCCACCCCCGCCCCGGTCGCTCCTTCTGAAGCATTGCAATTGGGCAAAGATATATCGATTCTCAAAATAAATATAAATAAATAAATAAATAAATATATATATATATATATATATATATATATATATATATATATATTTATATATATATATATGTATATATATATATAAATAGATGATTTCGTCGAAGTAACACGGAATGTTGTATCACAAACTTGGACAGCAACAAACAATATAAGAACACATTAAAGATCACTCGCACGTTATTTCTTGACGATTTCGACGGACTTTTGCTCCGTCTTCATTGGAAGAAATATAAGTAAGCATTATTTTTTCTATTTCTTCCGATGAAGACGGAGCAGAATTCCTTCGAAATGATAAAGAAATAACGTGTGAGTGATCTTTTGTTTGTTGCTTTGTTGCTGTCCAATTTATTATTCGGCACTTCCGTGTTACGTCGACGAAATCATCTACATATATGTATATATATATATATATATATATATATATATATATATATATATATATATATTCTTTGTGTCTCTATATTCTAAAAATCTACATCTGTGTTTTTATATATTTGTGTGTCGCCGATGAGCGTTCCATTTCGAAGATATTATATATATATATATATATATATATATATATATATATATATATATATATACACACACATATATCACACATACCTCTCTTCCACCGCCTCTCCTATTATTTTTTTCGCCTTCTCTCCCCCTATGCTCCAACTCTTTCATCCCTATGCTTTGCGTGTCATTAATAGCCGTTTAAAGTTAAGACATTATGGAAAAAATTTGAAAAGTTGGGCATTTCTAACCCTTCATCGTGCATTCAATTTTAACCCACAATTTTCGGGAAAACGTTTCCCGTCCTACATCAATTGCGATCGAGATAAGGCATATTTTTAGTTCAATAGTTTCAGCCTCAACTTTGTGGAAGTTCATTTTAATAAATGAAAAAGAAATACTTTGTTCCAATCCAAAATTGGTGGATTGGAACAAAGTGTTTCTTTTTCATTTATTAATAGGCATATTTTTATTAAAAACGTCGACCAAACGGTGTACGAGTCTATGGAGCTGTTGGCCACGGTTGTCCGTTCCCTGCACCCTCGCCGGGGAGAGTGGCCGGGAGGGGTGAAGCGGCGGTGGGGACTGGTGGGGGAGTCTGCCTCCGATTACCTGGAACGTCTGAGTGAGTGGTCAGAGGTTTTCGGGTGACCTAATCCGGGCTCTATCTCACAGACGAGTGAGTGTGCCTCGCCTCCTTCCAAGTCAAACATTTGATTTATTCTCTGCCTTTGTCGACCCTCTGTCTTGTTTCTCTAATGTGATATTTTTCGAGAAAAAATTGTTATTTTCAACACTGTTGTGTATGCGTTGTATATATTTTCAATTTTGAGGAATAATGGTCAAAGGAAAAACTTGAAATGTGAATTTGCCATTGAGAAGGGAGACTAAACCATTGATGTTCGGATTGCCATTGGATTGACATTTTCATCTTTGCAACGCATACGAAAGACTTTCCAGTGATCTTCTTGTGCTGCTTCATGAATTTCAGGTAGTATAATTTAATTAATGCTATATATTTGGCACTCATTGCTTACCTAGCGGTTGGAAAAAGTCTGTAGGAAATACAATGGAAGAAATCGTGCATTCACTTCTCCACTTGAATCCTATACCTATGCTCACTACGGCTAAACCAGAGGAGAGTTTTAGTGAGGGGATGATAATAGGTGCCTTCGATTGATCTTGAAATCTTCAAAGCATGTCAGGTCCAACTCTACGTCTTACTTCTCCATATTAATTTCAAGGTGATTAGTTTTCTTCTATAAACTTCCATCGATGGAAAACACCAATCAAAAATATAATTCAAATACTCAACGTGAATGCCTATTTAAATGACGATATCGTTTTTATGTGCATCGGAAATTAGAAAATGCACGGGGGAAATAGTCGTGGTTAGAGCAGTTTTACTTGATGCAGTGTTACATTGGTAGAAAATTCCATTTGAGTGTCCATAGTTCCCATTAAAGCGTGAACTAATCGATATCTTGCTTTTTGATTTAATAGTTCGTGGACGTCAGGTAATCTTTGCTATTTATTTTCACGGTTTATTCCGTCACACGGGTATGCATGATAATGAACGTATACTGCACCTTATCTATTACGAGCACTAGTACTGAGCCCAGCAAATGATAATCGCTTTCTCCGTCAAGTAAGAACGATAACTGTAGAAACTTATGTCTCTTCTTCAAATTAATTTAGTAATAAAACTGCACGAAAATGAGCCAGTGAAGGATTGGAAAATCTAGTTATTGACAAGGATAATACTTATGATTCCATTAACAATATTTGTTGAATTTTAGCGATATTTCGATTCCCCCCCCCCCCCCCGTAGTTAGACATTTTTCCCCATTTCACTCATCCATCCCGAAATTTCTCAGATTCACCAAGATTTCGGAGGAGGGCAGAAGTTGTACGTATGGCGTATTAACTGTAAAGAATAGAAAAGCAAAAACGCCCATTCTACCACATCCATGGCTCCGCCATTCATTGTGCATCTTGAAATACTTTCCAAATTGTTCACGCGAAGGCATTTCGGACAGTCATGGCTGTTCGCTCTTGTGGAATTGGTAAATTTATTTCATTTACTTTAATGAGATAACCTGTGTCCGGCGAAGAAATATTTTCTATTATTAACGTCGTTTGCGTCCAGTGAATATCCCGTGGAGGAACATTCGTTTCATTTTACAAAGCTTAAGTTTTACTCTATTAAGTTCTCGACTCGGCCTTGCTGCCGACCCTTGGCGGCTTAGGTATACGAGCCACCCCCCTCGCGCACTCTCCCCGTCTGCCCCCTCTCCCTTGGGTCCATCCCCCTTGCGACGACGACCCCTCCGCACAACCAACGCGAGCCATCCCTCGCTCCCACTCCCACGCCCTCTTGTCCATTAGCGGCTTATTCCCACGTGGAAGTCCCAGGGGCGGAGCTTACCCGCATTCGTCTGCCTCCGCCCCCAACTTCACCGGGGGGGCGACCCCCCTCCCCGCACTTCGCCTCCTGGAGGAATCGAGTCGTCACCTCTGTCGTAATCCGTCCCAGCTGTTGCCCCCCCCTCCAACGTCCTGGTCCCTCGGCCGGGGGGGCATTCGAGTGCAGTCGGTATTGTCTCTCCGCCTCGCCCTCGACGAAGCCTCCGCGTTTGCTCGGCCTCCTTATCGCTTCCCTCCTTCTCTTTCCATCCTCCCCGCTACTCTCATTCGCCTACTTTGTATCCCCGATCTTTGGCAATCAGAACACGTCGGAATGGTGGCGAATCATTTATGATTCGCTAATACGCGCATTATCAGTTCGACCAAAGAAAATAAAGAAATACGCCTGTAAAATTTCGCTGAACTCCAAGAGATCTTGCCCTAGAAAGAGCTATTACCTTACCTTTTGATACCTCTACTAGGGTTCGTTGATTTTTACGTTTGCGTGCTTTTCTGACGGAAGTACAATAACATCTTGAGAAGAAGTGGAAAAGAAAGGAGGTTTTTGGTGTCACGGTCAGCCCGGTTTCAATTTAAGAATATGTACGAATACATATATTTCAGTACAAGTGTAGACAATAGTTCAATATAAGTGTATGTATGCTTATAATGATAAAGATTTTCAGAGTCTTGAAAAAAATATGAATTACATTAAGTTAAATATGTTATAATATATTAAATATTTATTATTATTAATCATTCGATCATACGGATACCGGTGACCGTTACAGGTTAGGCATAAACCATAGGATCGTACTGTAGCTTAATTTTGCGAGTGGGGCTGTCCTCAGTTTACTTTGTTAAATGATTCCCAATGGGAGAGAGCGGAGTGGTGGCATAAGCATTCGGCCGGTATTCACAGAGGATATACTAAGAGTACTAGTAAGATTAATGAAATATATAGAGATTGATGTTTCCTTAAACACAACCCAGAAATTGTCCAACAGCAGATTTTTTTTCTGTTAATTTCTTTCCAACCCGGAGGAACCGTGTACATTTTTGGATTCTTAATTATGGTTCCGTCAATGGATTTAAACCAATTACCAGTGTGTCTCTAGCATTAGTGGGAACGGATTTCTCTAGAGCAATGGCGTAGACAATGTATTATTACCCGCATTTTACTACGGTTGGAGAGATCATGTTTATAAAATTTAAGAGATTAAGTGTAGAACAAATAGAATTAAAATGTCATTTTTCCCACGAGCGATACGGGATCAGAATAACGTTGTACGACCGTGGTGCGACCAGCGAAAAGTAGTTTGGATCAAAAGTAGTCAGGTGTGCAATCATTCCCTGCCACACACCCTAGCGGTGGCTTGCAGGGTACCATGTAATAAAATATTTTCCCTTCGTATTCAAAAGGTCTCTCCGTCACGGATTCAAGTTACCACAGATTCAAGTTACCACTTATCCTTTCAATAATTTCTGAGCCATTTTTAGTTACTCCTTTTTCGCGTGAATATACATGGGTCGTCTGAAAGGTTTCCGACCAAAAAAAATACAAGACATTTTTTCTGAAATTTTTGAGGTCGAAAACTTTTCAAACCGCCCGTATGTAACTGTTTCAAGGAGTGTTTAGTTGCTGCTGCGTCACGTCTTTATATTGTGTTTTTTAAGCTTGTGATTAACTTCAACAACTTTTGCATACAAAATTGCCTTATTTATTCACATACGGCAGGGTCTTGGAGCTGAATTAATTAATGACTGCAATATCCACATCAAGCAGTTAATGACTACAACTCACTTTTTCCCCGATTCAAGCCAGGAAACGTCATTATGTCAGCTAAATTTACGGCCCCTGACTCTCTATTAGCGAGATTTATAATGTTATGAAATATCGTGATATGATGAGCATACTTTGTTCTCAAGTTGGAAGAGAGTTTTTCCCATTTACATTGGATACTCATAGAACTTGAAAACGGTTGAATGTGTTGGAAATGGCGTCAGTTTTGTCCTTTAGATGCTACATGCTTCGTGTTCACTTGCCCCTGCCGCACGCACGGGCAATGGCTTCCAGGGTACCGTGTAGGAAGATGCATATCTGAGAGAATTCTTGGGTGTATGCGAGATTGCGGGTAAATAGTCTTGTGAGCCGGAGATGAACTTGGTGACTAAGTCTGAAGAAGGTGAACACTGCGGCAATTACGCTGTCATCGTTCCATGATGTCATTGATTATTCCGGCCAGGTCCCGGATGGCGGATGAATCCGGGTTTAAATATTAAATCACCTTGTAAATGGAGTCATATTCAATTAATTAATATAACAAATTGATTTAAATAATAAAATGATATAATCACAGAGAAATTGATTAATTAATCATTTGGACGCATGGTCAGATTTTTAGTAAATCTGATCCAGTTTTCGGCATAATCAAGTTCAGTGTAGTATCACTAGTATATTCAAATTCAATATCCCGATGTGGAATGAGAACACTGGATGGGTATATTGTTGTGATTAACGACTTTCTGGGTAAGCTGTAAATAATTCACTTAATTATTTATTTCTCAATATTCATTATCCAGGAGTAAAATTACGGTCGCAGTGAAGAAATACGTCAAGGGCGCAAGTTTTTTATTTTGCCATTTCAAAATTTTTTGTTGAAATCTTCCCTCGATTGCCATCAAAATTATTTAGGATATTCTATGAATAACCCGCTAATATTTTAAACTAAGGTATAATAGTACTTTCTCTTCAAATAGTGAACCTAACATTTTACATTAAATTTCCAATTAATTCGCATAAAAACTCATGTCCTCGGTGATTGTTTTTATTATATTATGATCAACTGCCATACTGGCAAATGTAAATTAAAGATATTTTACTTCTTTTTTCAAATTTTTTTACAATTAAATACCATACGTAGCTATTTTTTGTAATTCGCTGCGTAATTATTATTTTAGGTGAATATCTGTTGCAAAATGTTCATTTTCCTTTTCATTCCGGTGAATCTACTCTTTGCCAATGGGAAACCAAAGTTTCATGAGCAGGATGCCATTAATGTGACATGAAATACACATTTGATGGTCCTCGACGAAGGAAATTTGGAGTGGGATTTTATGATGGGTAAATGTTTCCATCATCAGTTTACGTAGAACCTGTGATGCTGTTGAAATAAGAACTGTTGCTCTGCCTGATCTATAGGGTTAAGCAGTTTGCAAATGACCCTACTTTAGCTTTTTTAATACGAAATAGTATTACAATACTTTATTACGCACCTACTCCTTATTTCGGCATCAATACAGAGAAATTGTCTCGAGCAGATGTGCTGCTGTTTGATTCCAGCTGAATAACTTGTTTTTTTTGTAATGAGTCGCATTAAATTGTTCACATTTTACTCCCGAATTAAAGAGCCAGCATGGCGTAAAAGTGAAGTCGTACACGCCGATTTATTTACAATTATTGGAGATGTATAAATGTTTAATTTTTAATAGCAATTAGCAACTGGTTAGGACAGATTTTCGTTGGTCTTCGACACTACACACTAATAGGAGAGGGGGGAAATTTATATTCTTAAACTACAAATTATTATACCGTAGATTGTACTACGTGTGCACTGTAAATAATTGTGCCACATACATGTACTAAACATTGCAATAACTCAATCTTTGTTCTGTATACTTTTTACCTCCCTTAATTCCATCAGAAAAAGCCCATTATTTTCTCCCTCTGCCACGCTTTCCCAGATTTCCCTCCTCTATTGCCACCTTCGGCGTCCAACTGCCACCTCTGCATCCTGCTGTTATCCTGCATCTGCTGTTTCCTTCTTTGGTTAACACTGCTCTCCCTTCGCCTCACCACTTCTGCCTACAACTTCATAATTTGTTTAGCCTCCTGTCGATTTTATTTCCTCATTTCTTCTCCACAACCACATCTCAAAAACCTGCAATCTTCGCATGCTCCCTGGTCCCAACGATCAAGTTTCTAAGCCTTACAAAACATCGCTCCATATTCAGGATTTCACTAGCCTTGTCCTCAGGTCTTTCCGTCGTCGACTCTGGCCTCTTTACTATCGCCTACTTACTTAACTTGAGGAGACATTGCTACCGTGTACTTCCAAGATTGGTGAACTGTTCTACCTGTTCAATGTTTCCGAAAGTAATGTTTATCTTAAATTTTAGCTAGTGGTATATACATCTGCATATATAACCTACATACATGAACATCATTTCAATAGATTATACAGATATTTCTATACATCATTATACAGATCTTTCTATTTATCATCTGAAGAGGTTTTTTACACATTTGTCAACAAAATTTAACCACAATTACAAAATTATTCTTAGCGAAGACCTGCATCTAACTAAAATGATGGATTAGATAAGAGCCACGAAAAGGCATGCAGCCAGTTTGAATAAAGTCGAAAATGTTTTATAAGTGCATAAACCAATACAGCATTGTTTATTGCTCGTATGTGATACATAATTTCTGAACGGATACTTAGGCTACTCATTAGTGCTCTGATATAGACGTTCTTGCTATTAAGGATTAGTAAGTGAAAATGTCACAAGTTATTTATTTCACGCATATTGCAACACACCTTGTGCAGTTCTCTCTTGTCAGAGTTTTGACGAAAGACAGATGTGTTTGCATGATAGTTTACGTAGTAGCACTTAGAGGCCATAATCTTAAAAGCCACATTCATGAATTTCACATGGAATGAGAAATTTAATTCAAACTCAAAATTTAAATGGGAGTTTAAATCATTTATTTATAGTTAATGGACCCTTAAAATAATTAATACTCTTGAGATTACTTATATTTTAGTAATTTATTACTGGGTACTACCCTTGAGTAAGATAATATTATACCACTTAGATTAGATCATCATCAATGGAAAATGTAATCACTAAACTGGCCACGGCGGTCCCTGACGGACTCTTTTAAAGTTCAACGAGTAACTGCTTTCAGTTATTTTCTAAAGTGCCAGCATCGATGTATTCCGACAAGAAATTTCGAGTGAGCTACATGTGCCTTTCTTGTAAAATGTAATTTCATGCAACAGCAGCGTAAAGTATGAGAGGCGCCTTAATGCGGTGTCTGTTTGCAAAGGTGGCGTTCGTTGAATATGCACTGGGACGCACCTTGGGACCTGGTGCCATCACGTGACGATAGGAGACGCTCCATTTTCAGAATTTCATCCAATTTTTGTACGGGAGTGTCGAAAGATATGACGCTTTATTTGAACACGTCAGTATCTCTCCGCCAACTTTTAATTTAAAAGCTCGTCCACTTTGCGTAAACATTAATGCCATCCTGAAACAATATAGAGAGTTAAAAAGTAAATGGTAAAAAGATCAGAATCTCTTATTCAGAGTAGACTGTCTCTCATTGTGAACTTACTTAAATGCTCTGCATCAAAGAAATCTACGTATAGACATGGGGTTTAGCAAGAAGTTAACTTAGCTGAGTCCGCGTTCGTGTGAAATATCGAACATATTGAATGTAGTGAGCGAAAGTGACCTTGAGAGAGTCCAGCTCTCCATTATTTCTCCTCCTGTAGTTTTCAATTTTCGGACTGTTTTTAAGGACCCAGGTGCATGGGGGTTGCTGGAACTTAAAAATCCGGTCTGACGTTAAAGCATGTCAATAAGTTACGCACTAGCTCTGTCCATTAGCTAAAATATGTTGACGATAACATTCTATTACCTTTTTAACGGGAAAAGAAATAACCCTATTCCGTTAACTACTTATAATCACCATTACGTTTTTTATTTTAATCTTTGTAATTGTGATCAAATATTTAACATTGCATTTAACTGCAAATAATTACATGGTTTTATGAAAAATGTGTAAACGTTGGATAAGTTGTTCCGATTCCATAGAATCTGGTTCGACCACATGGAGATAACATTTTCAAACTCATATTATCGACCCATCTACTTTCAGTCCATTTGTAATCGCGCGTTGATTTTCTTTTTTCTGTGTGCGCCTAATTGAAGGGTGAGGCTGGATGGATATCATTCAAATCATCGATGCTTATTTCATCGCCCTACGCAATCCCTTCAATCTGTCTTGCTTGATGGAAGTTTAAGCTGCGGATATCTGGGGAAAGAGTCACGCACGCTCGACTCCTCCCGCCCGAGTTTATCCTTCTGCTTCCAAAACAGTCGAGATCTCTGAGCGATTTGTCTTTCGAAGCCGAAGGGGAGGAGCGATGGCCCTTTAAGAGACAATTCTAGGTCGAAGGGAAATAATGTTTCCTCTCTACGCTCACCGAAGAGTTTATTTCGGGGGTGTTTTTTCTCCGTCCTCTCACAAGTCCCGCGGTCCCTTCCCCATCTCTTTCGGGGCGGCGAGGGGCCTGTTGTGTCGCTGAGAGGGTGTCGATGGCCTCCGGTATTCCGCTCTTGGGAGCGATACGTACGCCCCTCTCGCCCTTCCCTCGATCCATGTCTCGGGGATCGAGGGACGGAGCGGAGATCCTCCCGAAGAGGGGCAACATGACGGGGAAGGGGGTGGAGGAGAACGGCGAGAGGGGAGGATTTGGGGACCCCCTTCCTTCCCCCACCCAACCCAACCTGTCCCTTCGCTGAGAGTGAGGCAACGGAGACTTAGAAACTGAAACGAACACCGCTTTGAGAAAGCACGAGTGAGAGCCGCCCCCCGCCCCACCGCCCCCACCCCTGCCACCCCCGCCCGAGTCGCAACGCGTATGTCCAAGCAAAGGTTGGCCGGGTAGAGAGCAGAGCATTCAAAATGTCAGGGCATGGGGCAGGGATACAATAGAACTCATGTGCTTCGAGTTGACTGATGTGAAATCATTACCGTTGAGTAGCGGTGAAATAACACAGAAAGCAAAAAAACATAATACGAATTCGTAGACAATTAGAATTTCTACTAATATAACCAGTTTTTTAAATTTTCGTTAACAAATGAAAAATGAATTACTAAATGAAATTCCTCCATTCGGTTCCGAAGAGCGCGCTCTATTTTCAGTCAGTGAGCGGTCGAAGACTCGAATTTAGGAATTGTCTCGCCCATTGTATTTACTTACGTATTCATTATTGTCAACCAAACGCGAATTGACATCGTTTTAAGTGACAGAATCTTCATCTTTAATTATAAGTTAGCCAATTAAATTTGTAGGTATCAGGTGTCGCAGTTTTGTCTCGGGAAAATTTGAGACGCCGGATTGAGAGGTGAAGAACTTAAGTATTTCTTCTTTGTGATAGAAAATCAATAGCATAAATGGAGTTCTGGAGCAACATTTTTAGCTGGAGTATTGGGTGAAAGAATATGACATGCATATTTCTTTTCTACCAAGTAATCAGCGTTTCGAAATAAAGCGCGAGCTTAGCAGTGCGTGGTGTTTCGAGGAGAGGTCGCTCGCTGGACGTCATCCCCCTCCGAGCGGGTATCGCCTCGAGAGAAGATTTACGGCGCATTCATCCCCACTTGGCTGAGGCACGCCGCGGAGCTTATGGAAATCAAAGAGGGAAACCTCAGCTGAGTACGCGTATCCAGAGACCTCGCTCGGGAGAATGATTTGTATTAAAATAGGCTAAATTATTACTGCGATGAACTAGCGTACACCAATGCGTCGCCCGTCCCTAAATAAACACTCCGTCGCGGCGTAGGAGTACAAGAAGTATTGCGCAAACCCATCACCAGATGATTCCCCCAAGTGCATTTCAGAATATTGAGCCTAATTGAAGCAAAGCACCGTCATCCCCCTCCACTTCCAATCTCCTTCCACAATTGGAGCCCTCACCAATGCCTCCTCGCCCCGCGATCGTCTCCTCTTTCCCTTGATGAAGATCTAAGAGCGCAACGGGGAAGGAAGCAGCCGGAAATGTGCGCGCGACAAAAAATACACTAACGGCGCGCGGAGCGCCTCTTCTGGTAGGACTGAGCAATGCCGGCCGGAGCCATTAGCCACCATCCACGCCCCCTCCGCCCGCGGAGGGCGTGCCTTCCGAGAGAGGAGGGATTTTTATGACTCCATACTCTTCGCGAGGAAGGCGAGCAAATTATACGGTAGGGCACCCAGCGCCATGGAGGGGTTGTGGGTAGGCAGTGCGACATACTTCACGCACCCATCCCCCGCTCACCCCAGGGCCTCATCTCTCCCTCCCCCCCACCCCCCTCCTCCGCACCCTCACTTCTTCTCTCCGCTCAACTGACGCCTCTTCCTAAGACGGGCGCACTTCTTCTTTTTGTTCTCGAGAGTACTGGTATTTACGACAGCATGGCAGCGATTGCTGTAATCTGGCATGTTAATCTTTAATTGCCGGAATATGTGGGCAAAAGTCTTTTGAAATTTGCTTCCCGGTGGTTTTATTCATTGAAATGGACAAATATGCAAGCATCCCCGATTTAATTTCCTTTCTGAATCGATGCTATTTTACCGTATCAAGTGCCGGTCTGTCAAGTATGATTGGGACTTAAATGTTATAAATTACCCGGCAATGGAATCCTTCTGGAGCAATGATAAGTGCGTAGGTTCGACCCGAACCGTTTGAAACACTTTGCCCTTTGGAGCAAATGCTTGTTTTGTAGCCTCTGGTGAATATCCAAGCGGCTCTTTTTCTAAAACTATTCTTAAAGTAGCCCGATTTTTTTAGTGGATATCTCACTTGCTTCTGTCCATGGCCGGAGCTGATTCTGTTAGCTTAGATGTTCCCAGACGCATTCAAGTGAATGCGCTCACGGTTTATGATCTCGCTAAATGTCCAAGCAGGGGCCTGCTTGTACATGGACGTGAAAAGACGCGCGGTAGCTTCTGAAAATTTTATTTTACTCTTCGTGTGCGTTGATATTTTGTTTCTCCTTTCATTCGGTAAATGTTCTGGATAATACCTTTGCTGCCTTAAATGTATGTTCCTATGAATCTTCAATATACGTCATGCAATAATTAATTGTTACTCAGACTCAATAAGTACAGCAATAAAGAAATTATCCTTCTTGCATTTTATCCGTTTGCCTAGTCTTCTGATTTGTTTAGTCGGAGATATAAAAACGTTGAGATCCAAATGACGAACGTTTTAATAATTAGGTAAGCAACATTTCTAGTCCTCCGCAACACCAACCATGCCAACCAATTTTCGCTTCGATTTACGCTATGTATGTGCTTTACGAGCATTCAAGTGCATGCATTACGAGTAATGTATGTACTTTACATGTATTTCTCCCTGTGCGACTCGATCATGTTTTTAAATGGATGTAGAGATGCTAAATGATCTATGAGAACATTGTAATGACCGCAGGGAAACATGCTAGTAATAATAATGCCCAGTGTGAGGCTATAATAATGTAACTCGTTCTTAAGGGACCTCGTCTCAGAGTAATATACTGTGCCCCCTATTCCTCTTCAGTGGCTCAACTTGCACATTAGTTCCTCGTTCCCACCGCCGTTGTGTTCCTCGTCTCTCACCCCCCCCCCCAATTCACCTCTCCCCCAACTATGGCCGAGATCTCGTCCAACTCGACCACCCCCTCCCCTCGCCCCTGCCCCCGCCGCCACCTCCCCAGCCCCCTCTGCTGCACTCCAACAGCTCCGACTGCCTCTCTCTCTCTCACTTCCCCCGCTCTCACATCGCCACCTGTACCCGCTGCTTCCAAGGGGAACTATATCACGTCCAAGTCGACGCTTTTTGCCGGAGCTTAGTCATCTGAAACTGCCCTTGAAGGCCGCTCAAATAGGGGGTAAAAATTCTGGAGAGGAGGCTTCCTGACGGAAGTCAGCGTTTTTGATGGATTTCTTAAGGGAAAAAAAACATTTCTTTTGGTCGGAAAGAATGATTTTCTCTCATTTTGTCGCAAATGAAGGTGTTTGTGTGAAATTATTCGCGGATTCAGAGGGTTAAATGAGTTTCCTCTGGAGAGAGAAACACAAAAACGAAACTTCTTCGAGGATGATTTCATGAAAAAAATTGAAACTCTGGCGAGCGCTTCACTTTGGCCGTAATGGCTGCATTCTGGAGTAAAAGATGCCCCGAATGGCGGAGATGTGGCAAAAAATTCAATGCAATAATTCAATTCAACTAGTTCTATGTTTTTTTTTAGTGGGTCGCCAAGATGTGGAAATCATTTTAAGCCAGTTTTGGAATCATACTCAAAAATTGAGTCGTAATAACAGTAAACAAATTACATTCATTTAATGAAGACAGGTTGCCAAAGTGGAAATCCCCCTGTAACTCGCAGTTTTCGCCAGTGCCATGTACCAAAAAAATTAACCCCAATTTCCAGGCAAGTGTGCATAGGTCGCTAAATGGAGAAAATCATGTTGTATTTGAGATTTAAAGGAAAAAAATGGTTGAGCGGAACACGCCATTTAGGTAGCCGCTTCGAAACTATGATTCGTGAACGTTTTTTTTTGTCGAGGCTTATATATCTCGACCGGTTTTTAAACGGTGAGTATTTACTTAGTTACCGGAAACCCAAAAAACGGATATTATTTCAAAAAAAGATTGTAATTAAGCATGCGTGTTTTGCGTTGCAATTGCAAACTCAAACAATATCTGCAGCCATCTTATCCACCGACAATCAGCGCTTCAGCAGAATATTAAAAGGATGTGCATAGTAGCATGCATGATAGTCGTCCTAATTGATCCTTGGCCTTTTTTTTTTGCAGGAAATAATTTTGGAAAATTAGAGTAAAAACAGCCAGTTAAGGAGTTGAAACCTTCACATTTTTCCCTTCCTCGGCTCTTCCCTTGGTTTGCCTGGATCCCATTTTCCACCAGAGAAAAATCGTTATTGTCGAATGATGCGATATAGTTGCAATAATCTGATCTCTTTGCGAGCGTGGACCTTTTTATAACTATAGCAGATTAATAATAGAGTAAATCTTGATGATACTCTAAAGACTATTATATGGGCAAGATGTATCAAATCCATGTGGGCGATAACGCCATTTGAATTGGATCAAACAGGGAGCCTGTCAACTCTTTTCAATTATTTTATTAACAGTCAGTTGCGAGAGTATCACTTCTAAATAACTGTATATTATATTGCATTCCGACTCTAAAATTGTTCGAGTTTGGTATCGATATTTGCCACATTAATTGCATGCCGAGTATTGCTGTGGATGTTTGGAATAATTAATTTTTATATGCATGAGACCTTTCAAGAAGATAAAATGCTCTTCCTCTTTCATTTATTAACATTTTAAAGAATAAATACTCTATTTTATTTGCTTTTAATGAATATGCGAAAGGGTAATTGAATCCACATCATTTTAGCACAGAGTCCTATGCCTGTCAAACGGTTTCTGCTCGGAATCATTAATTACATATGTAAAGCTCCAGGTGTGTGATCCTCTTGCTATGCTGATTGCTGGAGCATTTGCTTCAGTTTAGGGCTTACATTAATATTTGATCGGGGTTTGTAGAACTTGACAGATTACCGCGCTCTCTGGCACTGATTGTCAATTTCCCCGGTCAAATATGTACATGTACAATTTTGTATACATAGTATCGGGAATATTTTTTCCCTGGCGTGACTGTACGTAGCAGTACAGCTGCACCGCGCAGGCTCGGTGGCGGTCCGTCTGACCTTCAACACACGCCAAGCGCCAATCATTTGCGAGCGCCCGTTTACGCTCTATCGTGTTTTTAGTGGACCCCTGTCTAGTGACTCGGTGCAAGCGCAAAATGCAACGAACGATTGAACAGCGGTACGCTATCGAATTTTGTGTTGGCCTGAGGCATTCGGGTACGGAGCCGTTAGGCTTGATTTGAGAAGTGTTCAAGTATGAAAGCATGTCACAAACCGCCGTCCACACTCTCCGGACTTTACGGCTATCCGCCTATCACGGAGCCTTCGGGTCGTGTAGAAGCCGCTGGTAAAAGTGTGTCGACGCTCAAGGGATATACTGATTGAAGAATTTGACGTGTTGTAGTAATATCTAAAATAAATCTAATTTTCCGAAATTTTTCTCAGTACTTTGCATAAATACCATGTATATATTGAGAGTTCCGTCTCGTCTAAAAATACGAGTATGTCCCATTGAAAATTTTACCATATATCAAGTAAACCTTAATAAAGATTAGGGAAAATGGAATAACGGCGATGTGTCATAGAACTTCGCATGGAAAATAAAACATAGTTCGTGATGCCCAAAAAGGTGTTTCAAATGTGATATACGCCATGGCAAATCGGTTGTGAAATTGGGTAGATCCTTGGAGTTCTAAGTAATATTTTTATCAAGTGCATGCATTCCAAATCTTATGGTACCGTTGTCTTAGTTTTTTAATGAAGTTTTCAGATATGCCGAATTGTTTATTGGAAATAAAGGTTGTATTATTAGCATATGATGGAACGGTATCAACCCCATTTGACTCATCGCACTGCCCATTTTTTTCTAAGTGGTGCTAACTGTAAGGGTTCGAGGCACCTTTGTTTGCACGCTGTAGTGGTTTACACCCCAAGAGGTCACTTCACAATTCATGAGTAGCACGTTGACGTTCCAGCAATCACACGGGCCATCAGGAAGAAATATTCTCGATTAAGGAAAAGATTTTCTACGATTAAAGTGAGAATATTTTATTTACAATAACAGGTATTTCATCATGTATCCAATGCACATGCCTATTACATGCCACTATTACAAATGGTAATAAATGGAAGCTGTATTCGTTTAAAATGAAATTTACCAAAGGTGCAATTATCTTTTAACCTGCACTGAGAGCACATGTTTAAGTAGGGGCAAGTCAGTGTGGAATATTCTTCGAAATTCCATGCTATAGGATGCCGTTGATGGAATAACACGCATGTGTATGTTCGTGAACAAAAATCAAGCGAGTCATTGAGATTTATCCACCATTATTCCAAAACTATCATTTTCTCCTCTCACTCACTCCATCGCTCAGAGCACGTGCTGTGATGAGCTCACCTGAGGAAAATATTTTCCCTCGAGGATCGGGATTGAATTTCCTCTCCATGGAAAAAAAATAACCTCCCTCTCCCGGATCGCCGCTCGCTGGACTCCGGAATCTCCTGCACCGGGACCCCTCAAGCCAGGGCCGCCGCTGCCGCGGGAATGAGCGGCGGAGGAGGAAACCAAGCAAGCGGCAAAGGGAGGCAAACACATACACACTGCTCCTCGCGCGCTCACCAAATTACACGTTGTCGCCGAACCCGAATTGATATCCCATTGCCCTGAAGTCCTCATTATATTCTCCTCCACCCCCTACATCACCCTCCCCTCCCTGCCTTCTCCGTGCCCCTCCCACCATCCCTAACCCACTCCCTTCAACATTTTCCAACGTCCTCATTACCCTGCCACCGGAGGCCGTTCTTTCCTCTCCTCCTGCGTGGTTTCTGAAAGGGAAAGCGGCGAGGGTTGGGAAGGGGATGGGGGTTAAGTGGGCCGAGGGTTGGGGTGGCATGGAGACCACGCAAACGAGGAATTCCTGGGCCGGGGAGGGTTGGAGGTAGGCGTGGGGGATGGTGGGGATCGAGGGTGCGGGAGTCGACGGGCGATGGGGTGGGGAAACGGACTGCACGCCGCCATTATAATGCTCGCGGGATTCGCCTCGGGAGCGGGAAGGTCTTTCCACGTCGGCGGGCGGGGCGCTGTTGGACGTCGCGGCCGGCGACGCCGGGGCCGGGCACGTCTCCCCTCGGCGTCCACAGGGATAGGGGAATCTCCTTCGCGTCCTCGTCCTCCTCCACAGAAGGAATCCTGCGAAGGGCTCTCTTCTGGAAGGTAACTCCTCTAGGGCTCGTCCGACAGCGGTGGCTGAGAGTGTCAGGCATTTCGACTTCTCGGTAGGAAACTTTGCGGCCTCCCTCAGCAGCCTCCCCCCCCCAACCCTCTAGTTGCAAGCAAATTACCTTGCAATAGTTTTTTACGGAATGCAATGGAGTATTTTGTAGAGCAGAATCCGTTCATTAAGTGTGATGTGTACATTGACGGCTCATTCCCAGAAAGCAATCCATCCCGAGGAATGTGTGTGGGATAAATAATCCTTTTGATTACCCTGCTGTTAAGCGAGTCTCAAGATGTATTCAGCACCTTCAATTAGGACATTCGTTTTCAGTTGTATGGCAACCTTTGCTTAATCTCCAACAACTATCAATAATCTTCCCTCATCAGTAAGCGTACACATTATAAATACCTATTTCTAATTACCCAATTGCGATTCTGAATTGACAATTTGAGGATAAAAATTAAAGTGAAGGTAATCGACTTTAATCATTTTCATATTGGCATTTAGGGGGCAAAAAGTAAGTGAACGATTTATTTAAATCATAAATAGTTTTTTAGTGTATAATATTATATCTTTGTCTTGTAAATGGAGTCAAAATTATTTCAGGCAGGCTCCATACTGAAGTTTTCACTAGCATTTTCTATAACTTCTTACTTAACATCTTTATCATCAGTTCCCGCCTTCTTGTGAAAGCTTCTTTGTCCAAAAGTTTTCTTTTCGTATCCCTACCATTGCGACCCTTTCGGTCTGAGATATTTTCGAGATAGGTAAACATTTTCACCTCTAGTTTTGCCCCCTTATTTTAACGTTTAGCTGAGCTTTGAAACAGTATATAGTATGTTTAGAAAGAATACATAGAATGTGAAGCAAATATCGATTCGTTAATGGAGGACATTATAGAACCAGGGGAAAGGAATAGCCAATAATTGTCACTTATTTTTAGTTTACGAGAAAGTGTCTGATAAAGTTTCACCAAACAAAATAATACTTCAACTTAGTAATTTTATGAAAATAATAAATGTCTTAGATAAGTATTATCTCGCATTATAAACCAGGAGTTATCAATCATATTTTGACAAACCCAAGGTTGTGAATATTGTAATTAATTACGAGGAATGAAAAGTAAGTCCGTATATTATACCACATATAATGATCGATTGAGTAATTCTGGGTGATATTGTACGTCAAGTCTTTATTAGAAAATGTAGGTTTGCTTTCAACAAACTTAACTTGATATTATGATTTCTATGAAATGCTGATATAAATATTAGTGATAAATGTGTCGTTTCCATTAGTTGAGCCATTTTTGTAAATTTTGGCAATATTAGGACAAAAAAACAAAATAGATATCACGGGGTTTATTCGAAAGGTTAAAGCCGTTTTATTTTATTTAAATATTGGCAGGTCAGAATAAATTTATACGCATATTGAGCCATCTATTGATTTTTTTCGAGCCATCGAAGTTACTGTTTTGATTAAGTAGTCGTTTGCTTGTCCGTTAATGCAGATAATAATGTTCGGGAAAATGCCTTTGCCAATATCTTTGCTGTCGCCAGTTGCGAAGTGCATACTGTGATTCGACTCCTGTGTGGAAACGAATTATCAAATACCCTAATTCATCGAGTTTTGCTTTTGAAACAGTGGGTTGGTATGTAATATTTTGAAGGCGGCGCGGAATTATAATCCGCCGTTGTCAACTAATTAACTCACCAGGCGGCGAACCAATGTGCAGAGGGATTAATTGATATAGCTTTGGGAGAAATATGCTCTTAGAAGTGATCGGCGATTATGTAGAGTGATGTAGATTTATATGAAACTAAACCTGAATAAAAACTCTGCTAACGAATATATTTTCTATGGCCATACGGACCTTTCTTAAAAAATAACTCTCATGGTTTATCAAATAGAGTACATTCACAAAGTATAACTTTTAGATTTAAAAAAATTAGGAGGCTTGCAATAAGATTTTGGAAAAGATAACCAAGGTTATAATTTTTAGTCTCTAAGAGAGCAAACTGCCGCTCGCGAGTGGGATGAGTTTGGAGATTGCCTAAGAGGGGAAAAGGATAGAGGGCTCCTTTCAAGTGACTAACACGAAGAATTATTGAGAACTGACTGACTCTATATCCCTGGGTTTATACCTAATATCTATTATAGAATGCTCTGGAGGTGAAGACCCCAATTGTTTAAATACGCTTCTTTCCTTCACAGAGTGGTGACGACACAACCCACCGTTGAGATATGAACTGTGGAATAGAACTCTCGATTTTATTTGGTTGTCCTAACATCCACTCACTGTTAAAAATAAAAGCATGAAGACATCCTGAGCCCGTAACCTACATTTTTGCAGTGGATGCCGTTCATTTAAAAACAATTATATGTCTCTCAATGAGGCTTAGAGATTATAACTCGGATAATACTCTTTTCGACGAGGTAAAAATGTACTCATATCTTCGCAGGTCGGAGTAAAATAGGCATGAATATCAGTATGTATTAACAACTTAAAAAATGTAATTGAATGATGCTTCCTACTTAATTGAAGTTTTCCGACGCTCTAAATGAAAAGTGCTGATGATATGAGCAGCTGATCCCCACAAATATTTTAGCCGGGTTTAAGAGAATAAAATATCGAATTCCTGTACTCGGTTAATTATTTCCCACATCACTTTTTTGAGGCCTTTTCGTTGCGAAAAATTGAGGCATCAAAACGTTGGTGCTGGTTTGAGGATGCCGAAGAATATAAAAAGAAATAAATGTATATTTAAGTATATATATACATATATTTATTACATGCATGTATTATATATGGATTTATAAGTGTTATTAATGGGCACCCCCATGTTTGTATACTCATGTACACACACAAAAACATACACACACACACACACACACATATATATATATATATATATATATATATATATATATATATATATATATATATATATATATATATATATATATATATATATATATATATATATATATATATATATATATATATACACACACGAGGGTCATCCGGAAAGTAGTACCCGTTCGTGCCGCATGAAGTGCTGACGACGCGAGTAGCCGCTGGACGAGGTCAGATAGCTTCAGTGGCTTGTCTGCCTTCTCTGAGCCAAGTTGCGTGACGCTAGCATTGCCTGTGTTGTTTCTGTGATTGTTTACAATGTTTAAAAAAATTGAGAACGCCGCCAGTTGTGAAGTGAGGGCAGTGATTAAATTCCTCAAGGCAAGAAACGTTCGCCCATGTGATATTCATCGCCAATTAAAGGAGGTGTATGGAGACAATGTAATGGACGAGTCGTCTGTTCGGCGGTGGTGTCGCAACTTCAACATGGGGAGGGGGAACACACACGACGATGAGCGTTCGGAGAGACCGTCTGTCATTACAGACCAACTGGTGAGCTCAGTTGACGAATTCGTGAGGAACGATCGGCGCGTCACAATTGATGACATCTGTGAGCATTTTCCCAATGTTTCTCGAACAATTGTTCATGAAATTGTTAAACACCATCTGCATTATGCAAAAATTTGTGCAAGATGGGTCCCTCGCGTATCTCAATGAGCTGGCGGCGAAGGACTATGCAGCAGGAATACAGAAACTTGTCACACGTTATGACAAATGCCTTAATTTGCTTGGAGATTATGTTGAGAAATAGTTTAAAGTTCCTCTTTCAAATAAAAATTTTTATGTTTGTTAATATTTACTTTTGTGTCTTTATTTCACGAACGGGTACTACTTTCCGGATGACCCTCGTATATATATATATATATACATATATAGTGTGTCTGTTAGTGTGTATTCATATGCATGTATATACCTATGAATCCTCATCGAGCAAGCCCATTCAAATCGATGGTCGGACAGAAGCAACCGCGTCACACGACTGGTAGTTAATCCGACCTCTTCCCGCTCGCTCGTCCAAGAATTTTGGGATTATTCCCAAACCCTTTCCTTTAAGCCTATTATCCACATAAAGATGCGCGCCTTCCAAGCGGAGCACTTTGGTCCGACCGTATTTCATCCGATTCCATCACACCGAACCCTCCTTGTTGGTGGCATTCGAATTTAATTCTTATTTTTTTTCACTCTTATTATTACTTTAAGTGTATATGTATATGTGAATATATGAATTTTTTTAATATTACGACCGGCATAAATCGCTTCCGTCGGTGGCCAACCTTGCGGGTCGGATTCGCTTTGTGCGCCCCCTCCTACCCTAGACCCTCCTCCCCCCCCACGACACACACATTTCCTCCATCCCCTCCCTCCTCTGAGCCGTATTTCACATTAATGTGGATTGGAGCGGAGGGGAAGACGGGGCGGCGGAATACCCATTCGATCGAGTCGTACGTCCACCGCGGTCCCCCACCCCCCGCCGTGTGCGAGGGGGTGGGGGTGAGGGGCTAGAAAGATGGACGGAGGGACGGAGAAGGGGAGACTGAGACGCAACATCCCTCCCCCCTCCTCGAAATGTTTGTGTGCGTCGCCGCTTATCTGATTCGATGTCGCGCTTTATTTGTACGAATGCGCCCCTAGTCTTCGGGGGCGGAGTGAAGGGCCGCGCGGAGGAGGAGGGGGCTGGTGGCGTGCGTTACCCGGGCGGGGGGGGGGAGTCGTGCAGAAGTGCCCGGTAGAGGGTGGGTTCGGATAGAGAGGGGTGAGACTGTGGGGGCCAGTGGGGCGGAGAGATGAGTCCCACGCGAGTGTGGGGGGAGGCGACGGGAGGAGAGGACACTGATTTCGGAGGCAGAGCGCTCCTCCACACTTCCGAGGAAAGATGTTTCCATTAAACATGTAGCTCAAAAATATTTTTTCCTTTTGTCCCAGGTCAAAATAAAATTGGTACAAATGATCGAATTGAATTCATAAAACATATTTCCTGGGTGAAAAATATGTTAATTGAACTCAAAGCAGAAAATGATGTTTTCTTCAGAAAACATTCAGCTAAAATATATCACGAAACATTTTATTGACGACATATTTCAGCGTTGATATACTGCCGGGTCCTGCCCTCCACCGCTAACGTGCTCTAGTATCCTTCTCAGACAGGAGATTATCGGGGCGGTCGCCTCCGTCCTCATCCGGGCGTCTTTGAGGCATCCTCCTTATAAATAGCAACCTGGGTGCATCGGATGGATGGATGGTGGGAGGGGGTGGGGGACGGGTTGCAGTGCGGGACATGGAGGGGGGGGAGAGGCGTTGAGTACCACTCCCTTCCTCCCGGCAAAGAGACTCGATATCGCGTGGGCGAGGTGAGCGGTGAGAAACGCGTGGTTATCACGCCACACTCGGGGACAGTCCCGCGAGACGCAGGGCACCTGCGATTAACCTCGGGGGACAACGTCGCCAGGCTCGTGCCGCTCGCCACATCGTCTCGCCCCCGTCTCATCGCCCCCAAATTGCCCTTCCTCCTCACCGGGTGCGCAAGAAGTGAATGCAGTGGGCGACTTTTATTTTCGTCGTCAAACGTCTTGCTTATCGGTGAACGCGTGGGGGAAGTGTGGTCAACTTCGGTGCCGGTGCCATGCTTCCGTATCAACTCCGCTCGTGCATTATACTCCGCGCCTTTTCTACGATAGTAGAGCTGTGAAACATAACTATTTGACCAATGATTTTTAATAATTGCTCAATCGAAAACATTTGATGCATCTTAAAACAGTCAACATACGTCGATGAACAAAAATTCTCCGTGGAAATGTAAGACAATATGAAAAATAAAAAAACTTCGATGCAATCTGAACAGTCTGAGATAGATAAATGGGAAAATGAAACCGAATTAAATAAGTGTAATTTTCAAAAAATATTTGGTTAGAAGTTATCTTAATGTTTCACTATGCTGAGAGTAACTACTACACAAAGGCAAAAAACTATCTAAAATAGGAAATGGTGGAGCGGTATTAATAGTTGATACCGAAAAAAAAATGGGAAATGACGCAGCGGAATATTAGCGGAATACCCAAACATCCAACCGGTGGGGATCGAGATGGTGCGGGGGCTAACGTACTGGCTTCCCACCCTGAGGGCGCGGGTTCAAATCCCGGCGGTGTTGAATATTTTTCAGAGGTATCTCGATCCCTACTTGAGGTGCTGTGGAGGGCACTTTGAGTGAGTACGCCGTCCGTCGGATGGGACGTTAAACTGTGGACCCCTTGGCGCCTTTCGTAAAGAGTAGGCTAATGCCGACGCCGGGTTTCTCTCCACCCTTCATCCTTTCCTATCCATCCCCTATGGCGCAAATGACCTTAGCTGTCGGTCGCCTCCCCTCAAAACTACTACTCCAACCGGTAATAGTGACGTCCCACGTAGTTTGCTTTCAGGTCGAGGCTTGAACCCCTTGGCATATGTTTGAGGTCTATAAGGAACGGGGGGGGGCGGTGGATTAGTGCCTGCAGATGGGAGTCAAGCCAATCAATCGCCTTATGCGGTTACTTTTGTGCCTTGGAGCATTTGCCTGCAAATCAAGCGCTTGCTTTCCGAGCACGATCTGTTCTGCGAGCGTTCAGGAAAATATAAATAGCACAATCTCCATCTGTAAAGAGCGTGTCTGGGGTACTCCTAGTTATTCGTGGCTGTCAGAGGCAGTGTCTGCCCCGTGGAGAGACACGATGGATAAGCGAGGAAAAAAGACGCATTCCTATTTGTTCTCTGTGCGAAGGCGCGGTGTGAATACTGTGCGAAACTAAGCCAAAACCAGAGCTACAGCAAGTGATATCATAGCCGCACTCCCTGCTATTTCGCCCGCTTACTTATGGAAGCAGACGATGAAGCAAACGATGCTTGCCTCGCTGTGCTATTAATTAGCCACTCCGTACCTCATCACCTCCGCGTTCCGAATAATTACTTGAATGTCCTGAATAGGTGGGCTCGAATACAAATGACAAGGAAATGAAGATAAGTGCAATTATTATTCCCATTGAATGAAAAATATACTTTATCGCGCAAATTTTGCTCAAAATATTTCCTTACTGGGTTATCAGGGTTTCTAATTTGAACTTCGAGTAATATATGTGAAGAAGGAATGAGACAAAAGGAAATACATTTATTTGAGTGTTTAAGTAAGCCCGATGTGTGGTGATGAGCACCTGGGGTCCCTAATATCTGTCACAAAGAGTCATCGGGGTGCCCCTCATAATTACGAATCACCATTTGAAAAAATATTATAATTTGCATATTTCCCAGGCGCTTTATTTTTCAAAATGTATTCATTTCTATTTAATGCCATTTCATTTATTATCCTTATAATTTATTGATTTAGTTATTGAGAGAGGCATCCAATTACTTGATTTAATGATTTTGATTTGATATTGGCAATCAAAGAAAGTTTTATTGCATACATCTACATCTACTTAATACCCCGCAAGCCGCCGCAAGGGCGTGTGGCGGGGGTGTTAGGACACCACCCGTAATTTAGAAGAGAAAAAAAAACCGCATGCAAGAACCACAAATTCATACATCCACAAAAAAACATGGCATAAATTCATACAAGAACACTTACACCCCACACACATGCAAACACTCAAACTAGTCGCCATATGGCCAACTAGTGGGTTACTGTCTTCAATATATACAATTTGGTAGGAGGAACAAAGTCTTGTGGGTATGCTTACTTAGATTTGATACAAGGTGTGCGACGCATACGGGACGTGAGCTTTCAAAAGCAAAATATCTCAGGAAGGTTACACGTCCAGTTTTACAAGTAGCCCACAGTATGAGTGAACTAGAGGGTCTTCGACTACTTGCTCAATTCGATCAATTATAACTCTTCTCCCTCTTTCCTTTTCTAATCGAGGATCTAATGACTAACTTATCAATTTAAGTCCTACACAAACCCAACTACGAAGGCCCTTATTAAGCTGGGAGTTCAAATTGCAGTTTCTTAAATGCTCATCCTTGAGTTTATGCCTTAATAACACTACACAATTGAATATCAACACGAAAAAGGAATTATTCTCAATTCTCCAAAAACGTCCACATTATTTCGATCTGGCCTTTTCGATGCCATTTTGTCTCATCGAAGAGGCTGACATGGTGATTTTATAAGAAATACGCCGCTTTTTTAATTCATGGTATTTCTCATGAACAATTACATTATTCAATTGATACTATTCAATGGCATTTCAAAACCCTTCGCAGCATTTCTGAATTTGCGTTTTAATCAGATGGTTACTGATCTTTTCAAGATTTAGGTAAGATTTTTGCCTATTATTATATTGTTATCGAGTTCGACAACCTTAGCGTGCATTTTGTTCCACGGAAGTTCATAATTGCCCTGCACACAGGAATGAGAAATTCTGAACGATTATACTTCCTTGATTACAGGGAATCATGGAAAAGGAATGCCCATCTTATCTCCCTTTCCGAGAACACTATCTCCCCCTAGACATGAGGATTTTATTATGCAAGGAATGGGGTTTAGATGATATCTTAATATTCCGTCAAGGTTTGTGCTCCCCGTCACTTATGTCGTATGTTGTGCTTGAAGAAAACGCGCGAATAAATGACGGGAAATGGGTTCAGCGTTTCCGCCGTCTCCCTCTGTCATAAAAATGTCACCTCTGCTCCACACAACCCCTCTTTCCTACCCATTTTTGTACTGTTGACAAGTTTTACAGCGCGATGCGTGCCTCTTTGGCTGGAAAAGACGTTTAAGTTTCACCACACCTTTCAATCTGTGTAATTTTTATTTTTCATAACTTCCACATTAGAACTCTTTTCATTCATTCCATTAATGAATATCCAGAAATGAAAATTTTTGCAGAAATTCAAGATTGTTTTTGAAAGATTATGTGTATCATCTGTGCTTTGCTTTTTAGTTAGGGGGCAGTGTTATCTCATATTTATTTTAGGATTGTGGAATTATACAGCTAGATAAAAACACAAAAGAAAAATATTTTTTAATAATCTGCGAGTGTAATAACTTGGAAGGATGTCGATGCTATTCAATCTGTCCCAGTTTTCTTTTTCCAAGGTTTTATGTTTCAACTGTGCGGTATTTATGCTTCAGTTCTTATGTCAACGTTTCTCAGACACAAGGATTTCCAATTAGTTTTTGTTGTTAAGGAGATGCGTTGATTCCATTACAAATCTAAATTAACTAACGTAAGAAATATTCCTTTCGTAAAATTAAATTTTAATTTTTTTTAAATATGCCTAAAATCATGTTAAAGGATAAAACTTCTTTCTGTAACACGTGGGCAAAGATTTATGCGTAAATTTATATTCTAAGGGACGGAATCTACCAACCAATACGCAGGAAACACGTTTCAAATAAGCCGTTGATTATATGATTCAATTTCTTTAGTAAATTTATCGAAATTTAAATATTTACTTGCTCAACGTCACGCAAGACGACCATTGTTGGTAAAAAAAATATTTCAGATAGTAACCAAAGGACTCTGAATACCACTTTTTCTAAAACTGTATTTACTTATATAAATATCGTCGACTGGTGTGATTGATATTTAATTATATCCCCACAGTGCATCAATAGGGAGGTGGTAATCTAGGGGTAGAGAATAGGATTACGGACCGGAGGGGCCGGGCTCGATTCCTGAGCACACCTGCCTGGCTACACTCGGCCTCGCACAAGCTGTGTGTTTTTTTGTGCACCAGTACTCCCTGGGAAAGCATAGGTGGCACAGGGAAAGGAACTGTCCCCACCCTCTGCCCTGATGTGCAAATTTCCCAGGCCGTTATTATAAAATCCACCCTCGCCTATTAAACCGTCCTTCGGGTTGAAAAGTGTGATTTGGTTTTTTGATGCATCAATTTTTTGAAAAACAAAATGAGAAGTGAACAAAACCTAATTCTACTCATATATAGGAAAAATGAGTTTTCATTTTGTTCTCTGGAATATTTTCAGACAAAAAAGGCGATCAATATTGAGAAGAATATGTGGTGTCCTGCGAGAGTGTCGCACGAGATGTAGATTTTAAAGACGAATCACGTAGTCACGCAGCTACGTCCGGGAGGAGGGTTTTTATGTTGGATGGTAACTGAAAGTCCTCCACTTAACAAATTTTGGCAGCTCATAGACTCTATCAGCAGTATCACTGAATTTTTATTAACTATTGCACACAGAAGAGTTTTAATTCCATATTCACGGGTTCATGGCATTAGGTCTACGTAATGCTTCCTCCTATTTTGGTCCGGAATTAAGGGAGGGAAAATGATTTCCATATCCATTCTGTTTCCAATAAATATCCTTAGATTCGTGTTGTAGTGTCGCTTCTCAATGCCATTCGTAGCTGAAATTACTCCCTTTGCGTAGGCATTGATCCCTAGAGATTTTCATTGGCCGTGAATATATTCTTTGGTATATGTATAACGTATGATAATGTGCAATGTAAGCCTTCATGTTTCAGGTACAAGCCCAGCCTATCCAATAATAATCCTAAGTGTTCTGCTCGTTCACGACGATGTTTCACAAGCCTACGATCTCTTTCCACTTCATTTTTTTACCAAATTAGGTAACATTTGCTACCTGAATTTTTTTTTATTGGTCGGAGCGTTAAACTTCGGCTATGATAATTTCTTATCTTAGACAGAAAGTCGCCATAGATGGTGAAGTTCGACAGGTTTTATATAGAAAAAATTATTTTCTAGATGATCCAGTGTTAGAATAATAATAGCCTGAAGGAATGCGGTCTGCTGTTGATCAAGTGATGTGGATATTCTGAATAAAATATCACCAACTGTAATAAAATCAAGAACCAATGATTCGACAAAACTCACCTCTCTCCTGAGCTCCTCAGAAGGAGCGCAGGAGAGGGGTGAGGTGATGCGGAAATCAACAGTTTCATAGTACAGATTTGCGTACGATTTTGAAGACCTCAAACCATGCAAGCAGACCATTATCTCAATAGTTTCAGCCTCAACTTTGTGGAAGTTCATTTTAATAAATGAAAAAGAAACACTTTGTTCCAATCCACCACTTTATTTCAGGTACGACTAGTTTCGACGCTACGGCGTCATCCTCAGGTACCTGACGCCGTATGCATCCTCAGGTATGACGCCGTAGCGTCAAAACTAGTCGTACCTGAAATAAAGTGGTGGATTGGAACAAAGTGTTTCTTTTTCATTTATCAAGCAGACCATATTTAACGATTCGTACTTTCAGTAAGTACTTAAGCACCGAATGTACTACGACATAGAACTCCATCCCACTCGACGTACTACGCTTGAGAACTATAATAGAATGGACTAATTGTATAATTTTAGATAAACTACTCTTTGAAGTATCTAGTTCATGAATTTTAATTAAACCCTGTGAGATGCGTCCACAAATTAACTCAGTAATATCCAGTTCATATTATTGTAGATATTCAACTGTTTTATTAGTCGTATAGCTACTGTAATTAATATGAATTTTAATTATTTTATTTAATTTCAAGTTAAAATATTACCTTGCGATTATCCACCTCACAGAATTATTTTCTGAGAATGAAATCGATAAAAGACATTCGAAGCTAAGACTCAATTTTGTATTAAAAATCATTAATTAATTTAAAAGTTTATCAACTTGAAATAGATATTAAGGAATGTTATTGTAATGCGGCTCGTGAAACAAATTTGTCAAATGTTGCAATGAAATTTTCAAATCCTTTGTATCGAGTGTACTAAATTGACCACACCTGGTTCACCAGCAGTCGTGACTACGGTGGAATCCACTAATCATATCCTTTATATCTTAAAACTTAGAGATATAATTTAGGAAAACTTTAAACAAATGCATCTAATTTCCATCGATTAATAAATGAATGTCAATCGAATTTTCTAATCATGTTTAAAACTAAGGACGGAATTAAAATAAAATATTATTTTTCGCATACTCTTTCAGAAGTTAGATTTTAGTACACGCAATGCTAGAATCACTTTAAATATACAAAATTACTGACGCTTGTTAACCGGCTTACAGCATGCTCCTCAATTGTCTCAACAGATGAAAATATTTTAAGTCTTTAAAGTTTATTATTCCAGCTAAATTTTTCACGCGCAAAGTAAGAGGCTTGAAGGGCATAATGATTAAAGACAATTTAAAACAAAGTATTCAATTACGTGTCATTTTTATCATGAGATCCACCAGGGGTTGCCACAGATACCGGAACGATAGTTGCGTGAAACAATGGGAAGTGGTTCACCCTGGGCAATCTGCGGTTAATCAATGGATCTTCTTTCTAGCGTGTTTGAGCTTTCCCTCACAATGCAAACACTCTGAGGGCATAATTTTGCGTGTGAAAATCACGTTTTTTGAGTTGCGAGCGTGCATCTCCGGCACGAATCATACGCGGCTGAGGATGGGAAGAGCAGCATTCTCCAAAGGGAGACTCTTGATCCCTATCTGCCAAACGCCTTTAAAAACCACCTCGCTCCAACCGCATACCGACCGCCCCCCCCCCCCCCCACCGGTCCCCCTCGCTGCTTCCCGTGGTGCGGGCGTGGGTGACACTCCCTCACCCTCCCGCCACGCAACTCCAAGGGAGTGGGAATGGGGGGAGCAGTGGGGGGGGGGGCGATATGCCGTGCGAACGGATGCCGATCCGCGGATGGAGTGAAGGGGAGAGGGTGCCGCTCGCTCGGCGACTCGCGATTTTCCGCAGAGATGGACACCGAAGCCACGCGACGGAGGGAAACAGCAACTCCGGGAAAACTCCGGTGAGGAGGAGAAAGCGCAGGGAGTAATCCCTTCTTCACTCCCGCGTCTCCCTCCGACTCGGATCGGAATGGAAGCCACGGCGGTATTTAGCAGGGCCACAAACAAGAGTTAAATGCAGACATTATTAAATTACTGAGATTATCTGTTTCTCCTCCTTTCATTCTTCGGCGAGAACGGATTCATCGTCGCCGTAGGGGGTGGGTTGAGGGGGTTGGGGGTTGAGGGGGTTGGGGGGTGGGGGTCTGGGGGTTGGGGGTTTTGGGGGGAGGGAGGGTGGAAAGAGAAGGGAATCGAGCCACTACTGATGAGGAGGAATGAGAAGGAGAGCGATTTCCACTCCGTAATCGTTCAAATTAGTAAATAATTGCCGCGCCGCCGTCGTTGAGTCGCGTGCCCGCACCCCCCCCCCTTCCTCCCCTTCTGCGCCGCCGCATCCTCGAGAGCTGTTCCGGGGAGTGTGGTGGGAGGGTGTGGGCCTCCGCCCAAAAAGGGCATACTTGGAGCTCGGAGATTAGTGGATCCCATGAGACTGTCCCATAATTAGTGCACGAAGATTCTGGCGGGGAGTGTGTTTTTCGTTTCATGTCGAAACGTTTCGTCAATTCTTCTCGTTAAAACTGTTTCCTTGCGGGACGTGGGGTGCAGGAGTCATGGATAAGGTTTCTGACTGCATCGCTTCAGCCACTTGCGTAATTTCTTTAAATTTTTGTTTCCCTTGCTGGAGTTATGGATTCTATTAACCCTCGAATTTTCCTAAACCTAAAGAAGTTTTCCTTCAAGTGAGTATACTTTTTCAGCTTAGACACTTTGATAATTGATCTGATCGACGTTCACTGTTAAAAAAAACTCTTGTGCTTTTTCTATTTTTACCATTTATTTTAATAAGGTTCCTTGTATGACACTCATGACTTTTCCGATAAATACTTGAAAGTTGGCCAGTATGGAGTTCAAATCTTACGCATATTTGAAACGGGGAAGAGCAGGAGCTGAATGGCCGACAAAGTACTCGAGTAATTTAAGTGCGGCCCCCATTACGGGGGGGTTTTCCTCCTCCCCTTACTCCAGCTCTCGTCTAGGTGGAATGTCCCGATGCAAACCGGAGGGCCGCTCGGAAGAATGCTCGTCGCAGTGCGAAGGAAAAGGACAGCGACCGAGCAAGACTTCGACTGCCCTCTCCATGGAAGCGGAGGGTGCCCGGCGTTCCGTCCGTCCACGGAACTGAGTGTGAGGTGACCGCCCAAAGAATGAAACTCGCGGGAGAGAGAGATAATTGGTTAATTATGATCGAAGGACGGTCATCGTTCTAGCCTCGATCGATATTCTTTGATGAAATAATTGGAGCAGATGCTCTCGATAAACTTCAATTTGCATAAAAAATAGTGGCGATGTCCAGCAAGCGAAGGATACGCGTTGGATCCAATCAAAATGATAGTTTGGAGGAGGAAATAAAAAAACACTCGAGTGATTGGACGAACAAAAGTTATCTTAAGTAAATGTTATTCCGCAGAGATCCACTTATGGGAACTCTATTTTATGGAAATGGCGATCTCGGATGCGCTAATCCAGCCACAAGTTAGTAAATTAAAACAAGGGGTCGAGAGATTACAGATGCCCTGTTTACCCCTCAAGTCGCTTGGTGATTCTTAGTTTAATTGCGGAGGTATTGTATCGCAATGTGAACTCTACAGATAGAGCGCCCATTAAGGATAATGCTGTCATCACATGAAAGCGGCCAGATTATTGCGTGTTGGGAAGGAGATTTAATTTACATAAGGTATCCTTCTGGGAAATAAATTCTTTTACGGTAGATTAATTTTTATATTTCTTTATCAACTCCCAGTGTAGTGTAAAAATTGTACTTTTCAATACTTCTGCAGCAGTATTGACATTGATTAAATTTCGACCAACAATTCTTTCCCATTCGCCATCTTAAGAGGGTCGTTGTAGGCGCATAACATGGAATTTAGCGGGCATTAATGTGGAAACTTATTTGATGCCATAGACATGAACTTTTTGGGTAGCATTTTACAACAATATAACCAACAGACAGAGGAAGAGTACTCAGTGAGCATGAAGAAACTATATTTCTAATGTTCCATGCACATACTTTTTAATAAGGGTTGAAACCTTTGGTAGTTATTTTTAAGCAAATGGAAAATCATATCACACGTGCATCTCCCAGGTAATGGTGAATTGAGATTAGCATGATGATTTTAAGAACATTATCTTGGTGCCAAATAACCAATTTTAACGAATACTGATGAACCAAGAGATATCTTGAAGAACCACTTGCCCAAGGTGTAACTACCTTATCAGTTAGGGAAGTTACCATGCATGGAGTATTACAGCGATTTTCCATTCTTAATCAATTCCATTGGAGAAATTTGGCATTATTCTAATTTTAATAGAGCAATTTTTCAAATGAGAACAAACTCTGTGTGAGACAGATAACAGACGAATATCATCATCTTTTCAAAGGGGAGCGCCTCCGAGCCTGGAATCTTTTCCGATCCGTGTTGATCTGCATCTGCCAACAGGCCGAGCAAGAATTATCATAATTATTCATGAAGCCGCGGAGGAGTGGGGGACCGCCGTAAGTGTTTTGGGGGAACAATAAAAATTACGAGAGTGAAAATTGAAGCCCCGAGAACATCGTGTTGGTTTCGACTGCTCCTTCGAAAACGATGGCGGTTAGTTAATATTCATATTTTGCAGATGATCCAAAAATAGGAACCTGGACAACTTTATGCATAGCTAAGAGCACATAAATTAAATTGATATTATTTTTCGCTCTGCTATTGAAATTATTGTATTCTAATTATATATATATACATATACATATATAATATACAAGAAACATATATATATATATCTATATATATATATGTATATATATATGTGTGTATATATATATGTATATATATATCCATATATCATATATATATATATATATATATATATATATATATATATATATATATATATATATGATTATGATATATACATGATTATGAACTAGATGCATGGCGCAGTAATTACGATTTTCATTATTATTTGTAATAGTTAACATGTTCATAATTTTTTGAGGACACTAAGAGCCAACCGTCGCCCCACTTAATCCCCGGATGATATGGCATCAAATAGGTGCTCTTAAACGTCCCAATCTTCAATAAAGCATTCCTCAGCACTGCACCCGCCTTCTTTTCACCTCATCTTTGCAATTTTTTCAGTCTCTATTCCGCTTGTACATCCCTCCCCCTCAATCAGAAACTTACTCATTCCGATTGCAATTCAATATCTAATGAATAAATTTTTCTACCTTTTTCAAAATTCTCCATAAAACCTCTCTCTTTTCCCAAACATGAAGTTTGTTTTCGTTCCCGTCCATTTTACTTCTCCTATGGATATTCTCTTCACCGCCTTAATCTCATATATTTCCAATCCCCCCGTAACTCCAATGACCACGTTTCTGAGCCGTTAAAAATACGCTGTGTCAAAATCGTCACTTAAAGTCCTTTACATTTTTACTTAAAGTCCTGTGATCAACTCTCTGCTCTTTGTAAAACTTCATTACCTAACGCAAATCTTTTTGCAATATCCT